>NC_143560.1:8170000-8315000 GCF_054136105.1 Typopeltis vanoorti | reverse complement strand
TTTTTAAAAATTATTTCTATCTTTTCATGTAAAAGAATGATTACATTTCAGAACATCATTATGTACTTGAACAGATATTTGGCATATTATCAAGGAAGAATCAATTGGTTGTTATTAATAGATCGCGTTATTCACTAGTTAATTTAACTTTGTTTTTACTGATTCCGTTAACTGCCCATACATTAGAGCTCTGCGAACGGTTGCGTCACCGGTCACCTAGCAACGCAGTAACTTTCGTTCTGCTACAAAACAGACGATACCTAGGAAACCTGAATGAAAAGAACAACGGCAAAGATCAATATTTTTATAGCTCAGAAACCATAATCATATTTTTATAATATACGTGATAAGACGTCAGAATATTCAAGTTATCTCTATGCCGTAAAAATGAACTTGCGTATTGATAATCTATGCGCTGCGCATTTCTTTTCTACATAAATAATATTTCCAGGTTAGTATGGCAAGGAGGTGGCGCCTTAAGTAAAATTTCTCTACCACTGTCATAGATTCTCCGTGACTGGTGTCCTCCAAAGTGAGTATTCCAGTGAGAAATTAATTTGCCATTTCTAAGGAAGTAGGTTTCCTTACTATACATACGGTATATCTGTGTAATAGTCGAGTAAGTACTTAATACGATATTTAACTACCATAAACGAGATGATTCATTGAATTACAAATTCATAACATAAATGTATTATGCTTTCATGTATACTACAAAATATACTAGCAAATATTTTATTTATATATGTAAATTATGATATTATGACGAATTTTTTACGTGTATATAATTCGTCAAATTGCACCAGCTTCTTGTTTATAATAAGCTAAATATTTCACCCATTTTTTTTTAAACAACAACAACAACAAATTAAGAATGTGTTACAAGCTTAGAAATCGCAAATGGATTATAATATACGTAAGGATATATTTCATTTGCAGTTTTATAATTAAAAAATATTGATTGAGGGTTCTGGCGCAGTGACGAAGAATTGCCACTCGTGCCAAGTTCAGCATTACTAGAGATTTTGTCTTACTACAGTCAGACAAAATTTCTAGTAATGATCTAGTAATTTCTAGTAAAATCATTTAACACAACAGCAGCTAAATTGTACACAATGCTATGACGAAATCACTCTTAGTACGAATATGATTACAATTTATAATACGATCTTTAAGAATTGCCATTAGAAATGCAGTGTTGTATATTTCTGGTAGAATTTGACTCGACATGACGCTGCAGTAAATGTTCTCGTTAGATCTAAATGAAACTTAGGACTAAATAACCTCGCTTTTTTTTTCTTTTTGTAAAACCAAATGTTTGTTATTATAGATTAGTTAGCCTATTCATACTAGTCTGTTATGTCTATTAGCTGCGTGCGTTTAAGGACCTGTTTGCCTGAGATGCTTCGATTGAGATTTGTATATTTTTATATAGATTTTATAGATATATATATTTATAGACTTAGAAATTTTTTAGGTTATTTAAATCTATCTATCTATCTATCTATCTATATATATATATATATATATATATTTAGAAAGACAAAATTTCTAGTAAAATGACTTGTGCTTGTAAAATGACTAAATTCTTTTACAGACGGGGATTTCCAACCTACGTCTCTTTTCCAGGCAAGCGACGCTTGGAGAAACTACCCAGCAGCGGGAAACTTATTTGCGGAACATAAGTTTTGTCTCCTTTCTACGAATTCTATTAATGTTTATGTAGTTTGGTGCAATGGTCGCAAATAGTATTATTTATCTGTCACTTACCCTTTTCGTCAACTACGTTACAGTCAGTTTACTCTGCACCAAAACTGTTAATGTCATATGAACAGTTTTAATGCTAGACAGCACAGGCATTATATTCGTGAAGCCCGAATATTATTTCAAAACAAATGAATGCATGAGCTCGAATGGAGAATGTGCGAATTCATATGTTATTTCAGCTTAGTGATTTTGGCCTCTGCTATTCTGAACATGTTTACTGCATAGGTGATCTATAGTTATTCCATGAATACATATTATGTATTCAAAATCATACAAATCATCTTGTCATTTGCTGCATGAGGGCATTCTATGGCGGCTTCAATTCATTAGGCTTCGATGGTATAATGATGCCAGTTGCTTCTGTTTTGGAATCCTCTCATTTTAATTTTTATCTGTAAGTAGCTTCCACCGTTTTCGTTTATTTTATTTACTTATTTAATTGCAAAGCAGAGTGTATTGTTGAAATTTTCTTGGAATTTGCTTAGAATTACTGTCCAACTTCCTCCTCCAATGTGTAAGACCATATTATTTGCAAACATACACAAACATAATGTCGTCCTTTCATTGAAGTACTGAATTGAAAATAAAGCAAGTCTAAGAAATGAGTCCTCCGGAACTTGTGTTGTGGTTCTGTTTCCTTCACAACGTTTCTTTATTTCCGTGATGTGATTCTATTTTCGAAACCACTCATGGAGTTTACTTATTCTAAACCTGTACAGTCTTTCAAGCAGTATTTCATGGAACCATTTCGTCGTAATGAAGAGGTCTGCTTGTTTCTGTGAACCAAAGAGACACACACACAGAGAGAGAGAGAGAGAGAGAGAGAGAGAGAGAGAGAGAGAGAGAGAGAGAGAGAGAGAGAGAGAGAGAGAGAGAGAGAGAGAGAGAGAGAGAGAGAGAGAGATACGTCGGGCTTTGTATTCTTTGTATCCTGTAGAAATATTCTAGACTCTAAGGTCAAAGAGAATAATCCAGACTAAATGCGATCCTAGACAATCATAACGGCTGACCGAGTAGAAGAACGTATTCTACATTTCAATGGCAGGAACGGTCGTAGAAGACAAGCGTAACAGGAATTTTCAGTTATCTTGATCTCCAAAACGTCTTCCAACGGATTAACAACAGTTTGTCTGTTGTATGGCGGAAAAACATTTCTACGTTTAAAGAAGAGGCGTCTTCTGAAAGAGACAACTATCATTCAAAGCGCACAGGAGAATACTTCTTGACCATCAACACCTCTAAAAAATATCACTGTTGAGGAAGTCGACGTGGAGAGAGTGACCCGTTTATGTCACTCATCGAAGTACTGTACGCCCACAGATCCGAGACCCTCAGTTGGCTCGGTAACAAGAAGAGTCAATTCATGTTGAAGGGGAGAAATGAATAAGGCGATGTACGAATTTGTTACCAAGCGAAATCACGTGCATAAACGTAAAATTTTACAACTGTTACATAAGCAAAATAGTTGCCACTTTAAAAACTTCACTGTTCATAAAAGAAAAGGTAATTTTCCGACGTGTAATAATAAACAATTCATCCCACAACATGGATTGATTACCCTATTATCGGAATGGATTCTCCTTCTTCTGACATGCGCAAAAGAGCGTCGAAGGGTCTCGCATCTGTGGGCGTATAGTAACCACTCAGCCATCTTCGAACAAATCAGTAAATGCATTTTAAAGACAATCATATTCGTTCGAGAGTGACTGCGAATAATTTCGAGGCACTATTGAAAGCTTTATGTAGATCTATATGAAAATTGCATGCTGCCTTTAATAAACAGTTTTGACTTAAGTTTTGTGTTTAGCATTCAGAGATCCATGGAACTGATCCCTTTTAGGAAACCATATTATTGTTTCCTAAAAGATATAAGGTTTGCTAAATTATGTTTAAGCTGTGCAAAATGCATTTCCCTGATTTTATTTGTTATTGTTGTTGCACTGAATTGTCATTACTGGATAGTAATTTTAATAATGTCATATAGATCCACTTAAATAAAATGTAAATAGAATGAACATTAATGTTTATTTATTTATAACATAGGAATGTGCGTATACTGAGTTAGAGTTCTGATATGACCAATCCGGCAAGAGAGTGGGAGAGAGATGTGGATTTTCTTTTGTCAGTTATATTTGCAATATTTTTATGTTCATCCACTAGGTTCGGGATCTAGCACTATATAAGGGTAGTTCCCACCACTAAGATATTTTATCTTTGCAACAGCAACAGACTTGCGTTTTTTTTAATTCTCTCTTTTTTATTTCTCAGATTTATTGCATTTTTTATTTGTCTTCTTTTTTCTGTGTTTTTAACTTCGACTGCTGATCAGGGAAAAGATAATATTTTACATTTCAATGGTTGGTTTAGTTTAATGTATATATATCATCATTATTAAATTCCTGACATATACCGTCAGGGGGGGACAGGATTTTATGATAGTACTACATGAAAAGTTACATCATTACTAAGTTCCTATCAAAATTTTCTTTTTACTATATCAATCCACCTACATCTTGGCTTTCTTCCTCTGGGTCTTTTTTCTGCCATCCTGACAAAGAACGCTTGTTTAGCTAATCTTTCTTCTTCCATTCTATTTAAGTGGCCATGCCACCTGAGATTTGCTCTGCAACATTTACCGGATGCTAACAATGCCAGGTTCTTTCCTAATATCTTCGTTTTTAATATGATTGATACTGACTAATCTTTCTCAAGAGTCTCATATCTGTTGTCTCCAGTCTTTGATCAAGAATATATATATATATATTCTTGATCAAAGAATATATATATATATATATATATATATATATATATTAGGATAACCAAGTTAATTTATAAACTTGGTTATTTTAACTCCTAATCCCAAGTATGCAAACAATTAAGTTTGCGCCTGAAACAAAGTTCAAGTCTAAAGATGATACAACACCAGGGCAACTGGTGTTGTATATATATGTTGTATATAATAATATACAACATATATTTTGTATATGTTGTATATATTGTATATAATAAATTTTTTAACTTGGGTATATTGTATATTAGGATAACCAAGTTTATAAAATAACTTGGTTATCCATAATGTATTTCAGTATACATCTTCTAGTGAGATGTGCTTTACATTATGGGAAAATACTAAGAATAGCGATCAGAGTTTTTCCCACCTTTACATTGAGTTGCCCTGGTGTTGTATCATCTTTAGACTTGAACTTTGTTTCAGGCGCAAACTTAATTGTTTGCATACTTAGGATTAGGAGTTAAAATAACCAAGTTTATAAAATAACTTGGTTATCCTAATATACAATATCCCCAAGTTAAAAAATTTATTACATATATATATATATGTGTGTGTGTGTGTGGTGTGTGTGTGTGTGTGTGTGTGTGTGTGTGTGTGTGTGTGTGTGTGTGTGTGTGTGTGTGTGTGTGTGTGTGTGTGTGTGTGTGTGTGTGTGTGTGTGTGTGTGTGTGTGTGTGTGTGTGTGTGTGTGTGTGTGTGATCATAGGCTTTTACTCGGTTGTTGTGATACATTTTAAAACAGATTTAATGACTTAAAAACCGAGATAACTTATAAAGATTTTAATGAGAATAATACAACTAGTTTCGGCTTATAACATCCTTCCTCAGGTATTCATAAAGGAAAAGAATAGTAATAAACATTGAAATATCTAAAAAAATTGGAAATTACAGGTAAAAATTGCCACACATAATTGATACATAAAAAACGTTGTATTTTTTCAAGTCTAACAGGCGTGCCAATGTTTATTGCAAGTGTGCGTGCAGGCTCACGTGAACGTCAATATTGAATAACTGCAGTATGGCTATCTGGGATGTTATAACTCAAATCGTTGTTTAAATGGACAGGGTTCAGCAGGATTTCCCTTGATTCTACAATTTTTCTTTCAAACTCATCATCACAGCGAAAAATATTTTCTGATCTATCCCAGCAAACGGAATGGCTTTGTTGATCATCATTAGGATTATTTGAAAAAAGAACATGACTGGATAACGCAGTTGCATGAGATCTTTTGTAAGAGATGTCTCTCTTATGCTCTTCTATACGTTGTTCAATAGATTTGTTAGTTTGTCCAAAATAAGGGATATTGCAATCGCACCATAATTTATATACACCTGGATATTTTAGGTTGTGATGAGTAGGCTTTGGATGGCTGATTAGAGAACGGATATATATATATATATATATAGACGGTGTTCAAACCAATTTTATCATCTGTTAGATATCATTTCGTATTATCTCTTAGGGTGAAATAAATGAAATAACAATCATCTGTTAGATTTATTGCATCTGTTATTCCAACTTTTTTTGTGTAAACGTTCTTGAGTTTTATTTATTATGCTTGCATCCAATACTATTAATTTTCTCTGCTATCTCATTACGTAGTCTTCTGGATGTCTTTCATCATATCGCTCCGGTTTATATGGATAAGTTTACACTGTTCACATCATAGTCCTATTTGTAAACTTCTCGTGTTTTTTCTTTGTCACAATAAATTTTTCCATATACATAATTTCTGGAATGGTTAAGCGCCCTTTCGGCCGACAGTACGACTTATCACTGGTAGGTAGGTATTGTTGTATAGATTCGTTGTTAGTTTATTCACTGTTGTCATTATAACTTGCAGTGCTTTCGTGTAAACGTGATGTAATTGCTCGTTTGCTTATTGTATTCTGCGATTTTTGAAATTAGTGATGTGAAAGAGCAAAGCCTTCGCGTCAATTTTGTGTCTGTAAAATTGCTTTAGGAACGTGAATATGTTACGAACATCCATCGTCCCTACGTTTGATAAAAGCCAAGAAGGCCTGATGGAACATCAAAAAAGTGTGATGTCATTTTCTTTCTTTGACTGTAAAGGAGCTGCACATCAGTAAGTACAGTATGTTCCTTAACACCAAACGCTATCAGCATCGACATTACTCCAAGCACTCCATCCACACCCACTGAATTATCTGTCCAACTACTCTGGACTTTGGTTTGCATGCTTCGTGCTCCTTAGAATTGGCTTTTTGTGATTTTTCCCAAGATTAAATTGCATCTTTGGAAAAACTTCCTTAAATCTATCAATTTGAAGATATTTTAGAGACATTATTTGAGTATGTTTTTTTGAGATGTGAAGATGTTCCAGGCCGACTCACATATAGTGCGCGCACTCTCAGCAAGTCTATTAGCAGTGTTTCCAGCAGTGAGAGCAAAGTCGGGCTCGTTGTTTAAATTTTCATGGTTAAGCTGTAGCTAAGTTAAGGCTCCACTTTGTTTTTTCCGCCTCTACGAGAACTTTTATGTAGCACCATAGTGCCACGGTGGTCTCATGGCTTTTTGATATATCTTTGCTATTCCACCACTCCTTTTTTGTTTGTTTTATCAGAACTGTTTATATTATATTATAGTATATTATATTAAGTACTTCTTAACTAGAGAACAACTGCGACTTTTCGAATGGAAAAGACTTAAGTTCAATTGATAACGAGAAGATCTAATAAGGGATTTTTCATTTGAGCTTAGTTAGTCGATATCATAGAGGCAAGAAGGCTTGTTTCAGTATTTAGCTGAATTTTGGAATATTCATTTTATACTTAGTTATTGAATTTATTTATTAGTTTATACTCTGCTTACTATCTACTTTAGTCTATACATTTTATTAACGCAATGGATATTTTATCTTTCAGCTCTGTGTACACTTTATTTGAACTCTAAGCTCTTCAAAAATGAATAGTGAATATCTGATGATGCATGGAAATCTAGAATGGAATCTAAGGAAACGAAACTTTGTAGCGTGTGTGGTCAAAATTATGGATGCCATTTCATTGCGGATCATCAAATTAAGTGCTTGAAGAAGTGGAAAATCAAAAACGAACAAATAAATGAATTTCAAAATAAAATAGAAAATAAACATTCGTATAAAGATGCAGCTAGAATCAACATCTTAAACAAGCCGACCGCATACAAAACGAGTGTAGGCAATAAAACAAGGGAAGAAGAAATAAAATCTTTAAATAGAGAAGTAGTGGATACTTCTCCATTTTCTCCTGAAGATAAGGAGTCATCAGCTGAAAGTAGTCACTGTTTAATCAGAAACGAGGATGTACAGGAGCCAAATAATAATAAGGTATCGAATTTAAATAAAAATTCTCAGAAGGCAATAGAACAGATTGCAACGAATCCACATGTAAGCACCCAGCATCCAGCTCTTAATTCTGTAACTGTCAATGACAATGCCAAACAAAGCAGTTCTCTCGAGAACTGCATAAGAAAGAAGTCGAAGAAAAAAAATAATATAAACCAAACTAAATCAAAAATTCCAGCAAATTTACCCTTTAAGAAGAATTCAAAGAATATAAGTGATAAAACAGTCAAACAGCTTGCAGAGAAAGGAAGTTGTATTCCTAGTGTAAACGCATGTGAACTTAGGTCCAAAAAAGCGCATTGTCATCAACCTACTGATAAAGGGATTCACTTTAAATATGGCAAAAATCAATTCGAGACTGTGAACCACAAAGATTTCAAAGGAATCCAAAACTTGATCCAAAGGCCTAAAGATGGAGATCCTGATTTTATGCAAATGCATGGTGTTATCATGTGGTCTGCAACTCAAGTTCCTATAGAAAGTGATCAACAAAAATTCTGTGATAAAACTGCTAATACATTACAATTAGATATTTCTGCTGCCATGATGAATGCTGGAAGTCGCTGGGGACCACGGACATTGATTTGTTATATTTGCGGACGACCATTTGGGAGCAAATCCTTACCTATTCATGAACCACACTGCTTAGATGTAAGTTTTTCTTAAATCTTATACAGTTATTATTGATTTATCCAATATGTTTGAAAAAAATTGTGATTATTAATTAGTAAATTTCTGATTTTAATGGAGTTCTTTTATTTATTTATTTCTGCGACTTTGAGTAATATTTAGCTCATAAAAGGCCGAAGCAGGTGTAACTAGAGGTTTTTATTTGCAGGTTTTATGATCCTGCAGTTTAGTATCGCGACCCTTCTAAATACAATAAAAAAAGTATTCATTGTTGGTGTTCACTACCCCCCTTAAAACAATCTCTAGTGCAAATTTCAGAACCATTCATCTAGGATATGCTGATAATGTGTTAGATATTAGTTGGTATTTGTTTTTCTCCTGGATATTCCTGGTGGACAATAACTCCAAATAAGCATTCAAGTTATTGAAAATGTAGTTTAACATCTACACGTGTTTCCTATACTCAGAGTTGGTTCCAGACATCAGCAAAGGAAAAGTATGCTTGGGAAAACACACTTGGGACAACACATACAAGAGCGACACTCGTTAAATTTACAAATCGTCGGTAAAAGAACTCAATTGTCTGTGATAACTAAGAGTAAAGATGACCTTCTGCCTACCGTTTTTCAAAATGAGGCGGATTTCCCTTAACCTTACCCGACGCCCAGTTCATCTAATAGATGTTCAGCAGGGTTGAGTCCAAGGCTTTGTACAGGCCAGTCAAGTGTAGTGGCCTTCATGTCCGCAAACCACACAGTTACAGCAGAAGCAGCCTTAGGACACAGTGCATTGTCTTGATGAAAGAGATAATGGTCAGTTCCAAAGAATCGCCACAAAGTAGGAAGCATTGCATTGTCCAGAATATTCAAATACTCAAATATTCAAATATTCAAATCTCGGAGTTCAATGTTCGAGGAACCACAAACAGAGGTCCGAGTCCAAATCAGGAAAAACAGGAACCATACCATCACACCGCCACCTCCGAATTTCATAGTTGGAATTACCCACTGTGGTAACTGATTCGTCGCTCCATAATACAGCTTCCCACTGTACACACTCTTTGCAACCACAAAAGACGACTCTGCATGTTGGTTAGGGTAATGCGGGGCTTGCACGTTGCGTCCTACCATGCCAACCCATGATGTGAGCATCGGTTTTGAATGTTTTGTGCAGATTCGTGTTCCAATCGATTCTGGGAACTCCACATTCAAGGTGTCGCCCCACAAATGGCGAGTTTTACATATTATCCTTCCTAGCACCCTACGGTCACGTTCGGTGATTGTGGTAGGTCGTCTACTGCTGGTAGCACTTGCAGTTGACTCCGTGCTCTTTCATCTCAGTATGATATTATTGAATGTTGACCGGGGATGGTCTAATTTATCAACAATTTGCCAAACAGATTGGTCTGCAACATAGCCTATAAACACGCTTCTTACAAACTCCGTAGTTCCCTTCTTGCAGCCATTTCTCCCGGACACAGTCGCACTGACTTGGAGCAGCCTCTTAATTTATACTGGCTATAAATACGTGGCTCGTTACGTTGCACGATCCACCTTGCTCATGGGGGGGGGGGTTCCGTTGACTTTTTTCCAAGTAGCGTGTATGTATATATATATATATATATATATATATATATATATATATATATATATATATATATATATTATTTATTTATATACATAAAGCGCGCTTTTTTTTTTTTTTTTGTCAAACAATAGGTGCCGGCGCGCATTCTTTGGGAGCAGAAAAAGTTGAAACTTAAAACAATACCTCATCCGTTGGACACGTGTCACTATTAATAAAGGTGCCCGTCCGCCGTACCGTTGCGTACCATCCCCCATCCAAAAAAAAAAAAAATAATAAACTTCATATATGCCTATTGTCCAATATGATTTATGTGGGATATCCGTATTAGCTCGCAGCACATCACTTGCACTCTCTCATATTGCACCATTTCTTAGACTTTTCCACCATATATCACTGCACAAATATCTTGCTTTATATCACCAGACACTTGCTGCAAGGTTTTTATTCGAGTAAAACAGTGAAGACCTCATTCATCTCGAATGTTGGGAAAATTCACTGGATCATTACCCAATCGAACTGATCCCATTTAATCATCATGACTGCAAAACATCCCATTTAGGGAATGGGATGCTTTGCAGTCATGATGATCCGCACTGACTCGTTCACACATTTAGTAGGCTCAATGCCACAAGAAGTTGTCATTAATGTTAAAGGTAGCTCAACACAATATTAAGCAGGCAATCATTATTATGTGTTATATAAGCGTATTTTTTTATAATATATGTATAAAAATATGATACTTTTTTCGTTTTTCCCATTTTTTTAAAAGTATATTTTATTATTTCTATAGCGCTGGAAACGCGACAACGATGCACTACCACATCACCAAAGAAGATCAGAACCTCAGAAACCAGACCACAATATGACAAAAGACGAATTTAATGAAGCATCTTGGCAATCCTTCCAGTCCCAACTGATCCCATGTTTGGGCTGCAATCGGACATTTTTACCAGATCGTTTAACTGTTCACCAGCGAGGTTGCAAAAGTTCTGGAGCGAAGATTGGATCTACTATATCTGAGGTCATAGTCTAAGTTTTATGTAATTTAATCCTTATGCTTTCGATAACACAGGAGTCATCAACCTATTCCTAGCGGTAGCCTTAGTGAGTAGCGGCCTTGGTAGATGACTACCATCATATACAAAATGGCATGAGCATCTCTAAGTTTCAGGCATTAGGAAACGACAACGGAAGAATAGCAATCAGAACAATGATTCGTTTTATAATAAAGCAAGATTGATATTTTCTTAATATTTGTACAAATGCATAGGATGTAATGTTACTATTTTTTATTTTAATATATTACTATTTTATATTTTCTATCTACTGATACTGCCGCTAAAGTTCGACCGGTTTCCGACTCCTGCTGTGCAATTGCACTCTTCTAATTCAGATTCATGGATAGGAGGAATTTCTATTATAGTGGTTTTTATAAGTTACATTTCAATGAAGCCTTCGTTTGAGTTTAACAGACAAACAGTATCTCAATTTTAAAGGAGACTGTTTTTTGTACTATTCTTTCTGATGCCTCTCAGTAACTTAACTACCATACACAAAACTCCTCACTGCAAATAGTGGAAGAGCCAGGAAGGTTCAGATATTTGTTTAAATGCTCCAGGAACTCAAACTCTTTGGAAACTATTTAAGGAGTTCAAAATACGTAAATTAGGTCACTATTGCAGTCAGATAAAGAGTTTTGCTTTTATAAATTATAAATATATCTCCAAACTTGAATTCATTTTTAGGCTTTTTGTTTTATGTTTATTTACAAAATATTGATAGTTTATAAAATGGAAGAAAGTTTGAAAAGTAGCATTGACATAAATAGCTAAAAGGGGCATCGTGTAGAATAAAGTGAGTATCAGAAACCTATGCCTTGCTGTTTAGATATTAAGTATGTATAGAAGCAGATTTAATAATACTTGGGTGGTCTGAAAAGTTCTCGGCCTCAACTATAAATGGCAGCACTATCGAGAAGATTTTTTTTTTCTAAGTTGGTACATCTGGCATAAGCATCGATGTGAAATGAAATTTCAAGTCATTCTATCAAGTAGTTGTTTTTAATATACAGCTGTCTGAAGCCAAAGTGTTGTCTTTATCCCTTGAAATGGATAAAATTGAGTATTGTGCGGTTATAAAGTTCTTTGGAAAAGAAGGTTTAACGCCAAAAGAAATTCATTCGAAGTTCATAAAAGTTTATGGGAACTACTCTTCTCCCTCCTTTTTCGATAATTAAGAAAAGAGTTTAAACGTGGCTGTACCACTTGATGAAAAATTTCATCAACTGAAATCTTGTATGACCCTTTCAGAAGTTTGCTAGTCTCAAAATCATGTATCCCCTCTTTCTCCTGTCTGCTAGTGTCTGCAGTCTACAAATTCTCAATCTGTCTTCATACTCAGTATTCCACAATCCTGATATCATTTTGAACATTCTCCTTTGCGCTCTCTCCAATACATCAGAATCACAACGGAAATCAGGAGACCAGACCTGCTCACAATAGTCCAAGTGAGGTCTTATCAAGGCCTTGTAAAGGGGCAAAATATGTTAGGTATCTTTATAATATATGGCTCCAACACTTCCAGTAAAAAAAGTTATTATTGTAATGAATTTATGCGAATATATAAAATAGCTTATATGTTCACAAGAAATAGGAGATAAGAAAAAATAGTTGTCATTTTTCGTGCTCGCGTTACTTGAATAACTGAAATTGCAGTTAGCCGTTTTCGATCCAATACCTTTTCAACTAAGCTTCTAAAGAAATATTTCAATCGAAGTAATATTTGGTTGACTAATTTTGTTCTGTGCACAAACAAATATATATGATATCATTCGGGTCAAAATATTATGACCATCCTCATTAAATCACAATCGACAATTTTATCCCACTAGATGGCACTCGTGTCATATAACCTACTATTGATTGAAAATTGCTGATCAACATGGGTGGGTCCTTGATTTGACTGAATTCGAAAAAGATATGATTGTAGGGTGAATTGTAGGATACCAGGTTCTAGGAAACAACCGGTATTGCAGTCTGTTTGCGGGTGCTGTAGTTAACATATTCCAAGGATGTTGGGCAGAACAGTAGTCACCAAGTGGCAGTTTTGGAATTAGGGGCCTCTGCGAACTCTTAATAGGTCATAACATTTTGATTGTGTGTGTGTGTGTGTCCTACAATAGTCGTATAAAATTGTCGAATGCCTTTTGTAATGTTTGGAGCAGGTAGAGCTCTTTTAGCTCTAACTCTTTGGAAGATCAGAGCAAGGCGGTTTTAATATCTGGTCATCACTTAAGAAATTTCATAATTTCTTCATTCTCTGAAATGATGTGAGTTCTGCAGTTTTTTATGAGTTGAGGGATGAAAACCCGAGTTTCTGAACAAAATCTCTGTTTGTTCCCAAGTTTGACTAACTCGGCAGCCGGGTGAAAAAAAAAAAAAAAAAAAGCATAGAAACTGTTCTGGTCGATAACTAGAATCGGACCTCGAACTTATACCAGACTTTATTCTGGCAGTTTAGCGCTATGGATAATTTAATCTTCCTCTTACGTGTTAGGCTCGTTGGTCCGTCATGTCTATGTAACTTCTCAGAAATCTTATTAATTCTCTGAGAGAGCAGTTAATCTTATCTGCATAAGGGGCTTTGTCTTCCAGTTGGGTCCATTTTCAGGCTGATTTGTTTGTCTAGTGAGATGGAAAAAACTCAGTTTCTGGAGGGGGAGCCTTATTAGGGTTAGCTTATTGGTAATAACCGTTTGAGATCGGTTATCCATAAGCTAACCACCACAGCTCAGTTGGTGTCGAGTATAAACATCCTGTGGATACAAATTAAATTTTCTACTTAATAAGTGGTGTGCGACTCTCGATGTAAAATCTGCTTTAAAAGCAGGAGTAAATAATAATTTTAATCAAATTAAGAAAATATAATTTTTCAATTAAAATGTGATAAAAATCAATTATATAAGAATTTCTGACAGAACAGCGCAGAACAGATCAAGATGTTTATCTCACTCAATTTATTAAGCAAAATATTACTAAAGCATTCATTTTAAGACTCATCTAGTCGGTTCATTTCCGAAGCAGCAATTAAAAAAATTTTAATTTCTTAAGTAATGAGAAACTATTAATGGTATTATTCTGAACGGCTTGAAGAAAGATGTTTAATTCTTTGTTGATGATGCAAAGCTAAAAAAGAACGAGCTGGAAAGATGAGGATGTAATTGTTAGGAGATGGAAGGTTGAAGCAAAAAGTGGTTGCTCTGTTGTATACAGAGTGGACCATAAGTCATTAAGCATTCCGAAGAAAGGGCTCGTCTTTGTGAAGCCAAAAATGGAAGGCATTTACGTGATTTGTTTTTTCATAAATAAAAAAATCTAGTGATGTTAAGAAACGTAGGCAGTTGCTTTACTGAGATGGGCCCTTTCTACGTCATATCCTATGACTTATGGGCCCTGTGACTTATGGACCAATCTGTATATAAAAATCTTTACATTATATATAATGTTCATCAAAGCTTGATTGCTTCCTCAGTCTTAAGAAAAGGCTGGTTATATTCCACTAATTCGTGCCTTACCTAAGTGCCTATGAGTTGTGGAAATACTTTCTGAAAATGAAAGCTGTGCCGAACAAAGCGGCCTTTTGCAGCTGCCCAATTTTTAATCCATCTAACTCGAGTGCTTCTAGATGTTTTTTCAATGTTTTAGGGATGGCGCCTAAAGCACATAATAATAGGTGCTTTAAGGATGGCGCCTAAAGCACCTATTATTATGGGAACAACTTTCGTTTTCCTTTGCCAGATTCGTTCAACTTCGATTTGCAAATCGCGATATTTTGTAATTTTTTCATTTTCTTTGTCGTCAATCCGACTATCTCCTGGTACTGATATTTCGATAAACGTAACACCCTTGTTTTCACTTTTTTTCAACCACTGTGATATCGGGTGTGCTACATTCCAAGCTTTTGTCAGTCTGGATTTTGAAATCCCAGAGTATTTTAGCTTTTTCATTCTCAACCACTTTCTGGTGAACTTTATGCTTCCAATAGTCTTTAGATACTTCAAACCCATACTTTTTACATAAATGCCAGTGGATTATCTTAGCTACGTTATCATGCCTTTTACGGTACTCAATTTGTGCGATTTTGCTGCATCCACTTATAATGTGGTCTACCGTTTCTTCCTTTTCTTTTCACAATCTACATTTACTGTCTTCTTGATTTTTTTGTATTTTTGCCTTCATAACGTTGGTTTTAATGGCCTGTTCTTGTGCTGCAAAAATTACCGATTCTGTTTCTTTCTTTAGTGCTCCATTTCTCAACCATTGCCAGGTCAAGTTGCGGTCAGCTCTGTCCTCTATGCTGTGAAGGTATTTTCCATGCAATGCCTTATTTTTCCATCTTTCAGTTCTCACTTTTAATCGGTTGGTTTTGTATTCCAATTTTGTCTCCATGGGTTTAAATAAACCCTCTTTCCTTACCTCAATTAGAAATTTTTCCGTTGTTTGCTGCAGATAATCATTTAAATTTCGCTTTTCTTCTTCAATAACTTGCTTCACTTGTAATAATCCTCTACCTCCTTTTTTGCGTGATAGATATAGCCTATCAATGTCACTGCGATGATTGAGGGCATGGTGCATTGTCATTAATTTTCGAGTTTTTAGATCTAAGTCTTCCATCTCTAGCTGGGTCCATTCAACAATGCCTGCTGAATATCTCAGAACAGGTATGGCCCAGGTATTAATTGCTTTTATCAAACTTCCAGCAATAAGCATTGACTTAAAGAGTTTTCTTAATCGTCTTATGTATTATGCTCTAGTTCTTTCTTTGATCTTATTGTGCAGAATTTGTGATGCTTCTAAAATTCCCAAATATTTGTAGCTGTTTTCGAATTTTATTGCCTTGATTATTTTACCATTGAGCAGCTCGATTTCGTTCATATCTTCAAACTTTCCTCTTGTTATTCCAGCAATTTCACATTTGTCTAAGCCAAAATCCATTGATATATCTTGACTGAATATGTGCACAGTGGCAAGCAACGATCCGAGTTCATTCTCTGATTTTGCATACAACTTCAGATCGTCCATGTATAAAAGGTGAGATATCTTTGCACTCTTTTGCGCAGTTTGATAACCATGAGCAGTTTTATTTAAAATTATAGTTAAGGGGATCAATGACAATATAAACAATAGAGGAGATAATGAGTCTCCTTGAAAGATGCCCTCCTTTTATGTTTACCTCTCCAATTTCTTCTCTATTTATAACAAACGTTGTTTTCCAGTTTTTCATGCTGGATTGCAAACATTTTTGCACGTTTTCGCTAATACCGAATAGTTCTGTGCATTTTAAAATCAACTATGAGGCACCGAATCAAACGCTTTTTTATAATCTATCCAAGCCATATGAAGGTTGGTTTTTCTACGTTTGCAATTTTTAAGAATCATTTTATCAATCAGCAATTGGTCTTTTGTGCCTCTTGAATTTTTGCTGTTACCTTTTTGTTCAATTAGGAGAAGAGAATTTGCTTTAAGATAGCTGTATATTTTATCAGCTAGTATGCCTGTGAGTAGCTTAAAAGTTGTTGGCAGGCAGGTTATTGGTCGGAAGTTTTCTGGGTTTGGACCTTTTTCTTTATCCATTATGATCAAAAACGTTCTCCCTGCCGTGAGCCACTCTTCTTTGCTTTTTTCCTTCTAAAACATCATAAAATTGGTTAGCAAGTCTTTCATGTAAGCCTTTAGATATTTCAACCGTTAGCCATGTAATTCATCCTTCCAGGGTGTTGACCAATTTTTTATTTTTTTAGCTTGCTTTTGAACCATTTCAGTTGTTATTTTCAGTTGGTCCATTTTTCGTTCTTGAGATTTGTTAGTAATTTGTTCAATCCATTTTGCCTTGTTATTGTGCCTCTTAGGGTTGTCCCATAGGTTTTTCCAAAACTTTAGTGTATTTTCTTTGTCTCTGGTATTTATATTTATATTTCTTTAAGGTTATCATTCCTGCAGCAATCAATTTTCTTGTAAAACTAGTGCTGATTTGCGCGAAACATCGAATTTTTCTTGTACTCTTTACTGCATGCACTGTATCTTCTTATTTTTGCTTCAACTGCAACTATTTTTTGCTTCACTTCCTCTAATACTTCATCAATAGGTTGTGTTACAGTATTATATCTCTTTATGAGGTTATTTCGAGTTTTTGTGTTTTTCAGCTTCTTTTCCTTAAGGTTTTTCAAATTGCTCACGTCTGCTCTGAGTTTAAGAATTTTATTCTCCAGTCGATGTTTCCATTTTGGTTCCTGAGCCCTACTGCTTTTGGATTCACTAATCTTATATCCTAATTCAGATGTTACGACGTAGGCTATTAAGTATAAGTTGATTCGTTTGCCCAATAGTTCCAATAGGAATATCCCTTGCAGCTTGGCCTCTTGTAGGAGTTCCTTGTGTTTTTGTTGAGGTGCTTGTCTCAATACTGGAAGCCTAACTCGTTCCTGGTTGCTGTTCATTTGCTCGATAATTTTTCTTGCGAGTTCTGTTCCTTATCTGATAGCTTCCTTTCCACTATTTGTATATTTTCAAAATTTTCAGCATTCTGCACGTTGGAATCTGGTTCAGCTCCATTCATATTCTTGGTCACTTCAGGGTCAGTACGGTCTCATTTTACAGCTTGAGGTTTCAGTGGTTCCAGCTAAAGTTCACTGAATACCTTGCGTTTGATAATGAAGTTGCGTTGCTGCATCAGCCTTTCGAATGAAATTTCAGAATTTGGGTGTCGTCCAAGCCAAAGTTGGAACATTTGTTTCTGAAATTCCCCTAACTGATGGGTTTGAACTGTAGAAGCACTGCATGATTTGTCTAGTTTCAGCCATACTCCACTTTTTCCTAGTAAATACTTTCGAGTTCTGTGGATTTTGCTCCTGTAGCCCATTTGTCACTGGCTGTCCAGGAAGCCTAACACCTAGTGCGGACTTGGTAACCCGCGCGATGACCGATGCGGTATAGACTTCTGATTTGTCTTCACCATTTTTAACTGGGGTGTGCTATATTTTAAACCTGGTTTTACTCCATTTCCCAAGTAAGCAAACAAAAAAAACAGGTTTAAAATTGCTTGGTATCTTTAACATATTTATACCCAAGGTAAAAATACTTTCTACATTTATATCTCCTCCAGAGATTTTTATTTAATAAGGTCAAAACACCTTATGGTAACTTGTTTTGGCGAAATACTTACAAGCTTTGTATTACTAAATCTTGGTATTTCTATTTCTAGCCTAGCTCCCACTCACGAGACCTCAATAAAGGTCGAAACCGGTCTGGGTAGTGGCCCCTTGCCTTTAATACAAAACATCATACATCCCCTTCTTGGAGATGTGTTTTGGCATTAAGGGTAAATATTAAGATTAGTGATCGGAGCTTGTTCCACCTTTGCCACGAGTTGCCCTGGTCCTGCACTACCTGTGGGATCAGTTAGACTTGCATCAATTGCAGGCGCAAACTTGACTTTTAGTCTGTTTGCGCCTGCAATTGATGCAAGGTAAAAAACGATTTATATATATATATATATATAAATCGTTTTTTACCTTGGGAATAATGTATATTAAGGTTACCAAGTAATTTTATATATATATATATATATATATATATATATATATATATATATAAATAAATCGTTTTTTACCTTGGGAATAATGTATATTAAGGTTACCAAGTAATTTTATAAGCTTCGTTATTTAACTCCTAATCCCAAGTATGCAAACAATTAAGTTTGTGCCTGAAACACAGTTCAAGTCTAAAGATGGTACAACACCAGGGCAACTCATTGTAAAGGTGGGTAAAGCTCTGATCACTATTCTTAGTATTTTCCCATAATGTAAAGCACATCTCACTAAAAGATGTATACTGCAATATATTATGGGCGGGGTCACTACCCAGACCGGTTTCAACCTTTTTTGAGGTCTCCTCAGTGAGTAGCTAGACCCTAAATACTATTTACATCTATATATCGCCTCCAAAGATTCTTTCAAAATAAAAAACACCTTGTAGCAACTTATATAGGTAAAGTTGATAAGGCTCTGTATTACTAAAACCATGGTATTTAGGGTCTAGCTACTCACTGAGGAGACCTCAATAAAGGTTGAAACCGGTTTGGGTAGTGACCCCCACCCATAATGTATTGCATTATACATCTTTTAGTGAGATGTGCTTTCCATTATGGGAAAATACTAAGAATAGTGATCAGAGCTTTATTCACCTTTACAATGAGTTGCCCTGGTGTTGTATCATCATTAGACTTGAACTATGTTTCAGGCGCAAATTTAATTGTTTTCATACTTGGGATTAGGAGTTAAATAACCAAGCTTCTAAAATTACTTGGTAACCCTAATATATATATATATATATATATATATATATATATATATATATATATATATATATATATATATATATATATATATATATATATATATATATATATATATATATATTATTGTTCATCTTTACTCGGTAGAAAATATTATAAAAAATTAGTTTGAATGACTATACACCGAGAATGAAAGGACAACAAGGTCTAATATTAAGATACAACTAGTTTCGTTGAATGATTCAACTTCTTCAGGTATCACAGGCAAAGAATTATACAAAATGACAGAGACATGATAAAATAACATCAACAGATGTAGTATAAAAGACAATAGTACATTTTAAAAACAGAAATGCGAGCTTGAGTTCCAATTAAAGTTGACTACGTGCGTGAACTGCCACGAGTGCGCCAACATTGAGCAGTGGCAATGTGTGCGTCAGAGAGATTGAAGCTAAGGCTGTTATTAACATGGGATGAATGTAGTGAAATTTCTCTACATTCGATGATCTTCCTTTCGAGTTCATTATAAAACACATGGATATTAGACGTTTTTGGCCAGTCTACGAGGTGTTGGTGGCCTTCATCCGAGTTAATAGAGAAGAGAACGTAGCTAGAGAGTAATAATTTTTTTTCCACATTCACACAAAATCTTATAGACTCCTGGATACTGAGCAGGGAGATGTTTCCCTTTAGGTTTACTTAGTATGGAGCGAAGTTTTGGAAACGTAGTGAAGCAAGTTCTAATGATGAATTTCTTAAGAATTTTTTTGCTAGCAAAATTTCAACATTAAATCAACAAAAATCAACAAAAATTCAACATTAAATTCAACAAAAAATTCAAGAATTTTTTGCTAGCAAAAAGTCTTAAGAAATTCAACATTAGAACTTGCTTCACTACGTTTCCAAAACTTCGCTCCATACTAAGTAAACCTAAAGTGAAACATAACCCTGCTCAGTATCCAGAAGTCTACAAGATTTTGTGTGAATGTGGAAAACCATATTGCTGCCAGACAGCTAAATCCATTCTTCTGCGTTTGGAAGAACGCCAGAGAGAGACATTTCCTACAATAGACCAGAGCCAGCTCTCTCTAGCCACGTTCTCTTCTCTATTAACTCGGATGAAGGCCACCAACATCTCGTAGACTGGCCAAAAACGTCTAATATCCATGTGTGTTATGATGAACTCGAAAGAAAGATCATCGAATCTAAAGAAATTTCACTATATTCATCCCATATTAACAACAGCCTTAGCTTCAATCTCTCTGACGCACACATTGCCACTCTTCAATATTGGCGCACACGTCGCAGTTCACGCACGTAGTAAATTTTAATTGGAATTCAAGCTCGCATTCCTGTTTTTAAAATTTACTATTGTCTTTTATACTAGATCTGTTGATGTAATTTTATCATGTCTCTATCATTTTTGTATAATTCTTTGCCTGTGATACCTGAAGAAGTTGAATCATTCAACGAAACTAGTTGTATCTTAATATTAAACCTTGTTGTTTTTTCATTCTCGCTACATAGTCATCATAGTCATTCAAACATAAATAAATAAATAAATATATATATATATATATATATATATTTTTTTTTTCTCTTGTTTCTCTTGTTTGCTATTGTCTGCAGTCTACAAATTCTCAATCTGTCTTCATAATCAGTATTCCACAATCCTGATATCATTTTAGCACTCTCCTTTGTACTAAAACGATATCAGGATTGTGGAATACTGATACCAATATATCAGAATCACAACGGAAACCAGGAGTCCAGACCTGCGCACAATAGTCCAAGTGAGGTCTTATCAAGGCCTTGTAAAGAGGCAAAATAACATCCTTATCTTTACATGTGAACGTTCCTTTCAGCATTGCAATTATCTTTTCAGTTGTATTTGCAATCTTTGCCACATGGCTCTTAAACTTAGACTTCCTAGTGCAAAGAAAGTGCAAATTGCAAGACAAGTTGGATGTTTGATTTCAAATTTAATATCAAGGAATTCTCTTGATTGGTATTTGCTTCAATGCAATGTTTTATGCATGTTCTAATTTATAGTTTATTTCTTTTACTGCTCATTTTTGCTTGCTGGACATTATTATTATTATTATTTCACCGAGTCGTTTAGCTTGTTTACAGTGCTTGTGTTGTTGAAAGTTTGGCATTTGATAAATGGTTATTTTTTTGTTTGTTGTGGATACTTTTGTAAATACTAAAATATATGCATCGTCTATATTTTCCTTCACATAAGATTAGAAGGTAAGAAAGTATTTCTGAATGTTCTTGATGTTGATGTGGAGAATAGCTGACAATCCTTTTCTTAGGTCATTCCGGTGTTTCCACTCGGTTATTGACTTAAGAATGTGACAGCTTTTCAGTGAAGTGGTTTAATTCAACTACTATGTGTCTTAAATATTTAGTTAATGTAGTTTCTGAAAGACCGTATATGATGCGTTTTATTATTATTATTAATATAAATTAGAAACATTACATTAAATATTAGAAACATTGCACAGGAAAATTGTGTCAACAGTGATTTAGACACCTTACACGCAACAACTAAAATCCGATCAGCACTTAGCGACACACAGAATCCTGAGCATTAAAAACCTGAAACACTACACGACATTAACAAGGAATTACTTCAACATCACCTATCGAAACAACAGAGACACATATCGTATAACACGACCTACAACAACTCTCTACATCCCTACACCCTTCAACAACTCATACGGTTCTTTTGTAAGATCACATCAGATACCCACGCAACTCAACAACCCACCAAGAAACTTAAAACATAGTTTTAAGTTTCTTGGTAGGTTAACTACAGAACATTAAAACAGAATGGAAAATATCCCAACAAAGTTAATATACATATATACACATCACAAATCACCAGCATGCCACCCATAAACAATAAAAACAACATAAATAGTGAAGGCTAAATCCCACTCTCTTCATAAAAGCTAACCCAAGCTTCGAAGTAGGTAAGATTAACTTGCCTCACTCATCGACACGTAATCCTTATAATCAAATGCAGAAATGTAGCAAAACAATCAGTAAAGTATATAAAACAATAAAGAAGATACTTAAGATACTGATTATTATGTGATAATATTATTAATATAATATTACTATGCAGTATGAAAAAATATTGTAATAAATTGTTCTTATTATTAAAAAATTATGTATATAATGTTTACATTGTATGTTTGTGAGAATTAGGAAATATAATATTTTAATTGCATATGTGTAAATACCGTTGTATAATCACTCTTTCTCAAACTTTGAAAAAAAATTAGTAAACTACAACATGTAAAAAAAAAAAAAAACAATTATTATATATGCTGTTATTAATGTCAAAGTGTTCATGCTGAAGTTCTTAAGCATTTAGTTCTTGGTGTAGTTCAGCTTTCGCTCAGTTAAACTGTGCATTAATTAAATTGTAAATAATAATAATAATAATAATAATAATAATCTGCTGCACTTTTGACAGGCAACCTGTCCGGGTTGGTTTTCGAATCATAATGTTACGGTAATGTGGTTAACCTTGTGCCTAACCTAAATATATGTTTGTGTGAGTATTCTACTGGCAGGTTTGCCAGGTTGTGGGATGAAAAACTTCTGTCTGTAGGAAGAAAACCCTTCTATCTCTGTATGAGGCAGAACCCATATCTTTCCAGTAAAAAAAAAAGTTGATTGCCAACTGATTGAGCTACCGAGACTGTAGTAATAGTAGCAGTAGCAGTAGTAGTAATAAAATTGTGACGGTTTCCGACTTTTTTTAAAGATTTTTTGTATTAATTAATATATGTCTCTTATATGTAACAGTCACAGTGTGACTGTTTTTCACCTTTTTGTGCGTTTTTTTTTATGTGCTAAAATTAATGTATATTTAGGTGAAAGACGTATCGCTTTTTGACCGCACCCGAACTTTGCCTCGCCGTCCTTTCATGACCTGCTACATATGTGGCCGAGAATTTGGAAGTAAATCCATTAGCCTTCACGAACCACAGTGTTTGAAAAAATGGCATTTGGAAAATGAAAAATTACCTGAACAGATGAGAAGACAAGAACCAGAAAAACCAGTTCCAGTCTTTAAAGGTTTGATTTTGGTTTTATTTTACACTGAAACATTTTTTTTAATTGCTAGTGCTCCTGATTGGCTTGTAGTGCATCGCTGGATGCACTACTAGCTGGATACTCAAATACTGGAATGAGTTACATGTAACTGCAGTAATGATGACAACTACTTTTATAACTCAATGATAATGCACATATCTTTCGCTTATACGTCTCATATAGAATCATTAGATGCTATACGAGAATTATCAACGAATTGCATTTGTAAAATATAATTAAAAAAAAAAAAACTGTATATAGGAATAAGGGTATGAACTTATAAAGTTATTAATTCAAATTAGAATAAAGATATATCCATTATTTCAGATAATTTACAACTAGCAATTATATAGCAGTTTCTTGGCTTTTGGGAACAGAAAGTCCGTCACTACAATTAAAATTAGAGTTAAATTAAAATTAAACACAATTACAATTAAAATTAGAACCGTGCTACAAAGCTTCTGATGTTTCTTTGAACAAACATTCATATATCATTGAAGTTTGTGTAATAGTTTGCTATTTGACCCAAGTTTATGACGTGTTCATTCGATGCCATGTAAGAAGGAGTAATGTTGTTTACCAGGTCTGACGTAATATTGGTGTTCTGTAATCCTCTTCTTTGACAGCCGACAAGTAACTAAATGATTGGGTTTAATTTTGAAAAGGGGGTGGGCTAATAGTTCGCAGATTTCAGGAATGAGTATGAATTATGAATGGTCGTTAAACAGATTTTTCTAAGAACAAGAACATATTCATATACATATTTAACATGCAAGACTGAAAGAAACTTTGTACATCACAGCAGGTAGAAGGAGTATGTCTAAAGTTACATGATTTTGTGTGCGTGTTGGAATTCCAACTTTCCAGTGTGATATGGCGTTTTTGATTTTGGAAATTTCTTCTTCTTTCGCTACGCATTATTCCCTCTTTCTATGCAGGGTCCTAAGTGTTACTTAGATAAGACTTCTTGTTAGTACCACTCCCAACAGACCTGTCGTCTAGCCTGCCGCTGGGAGGGAGGGGATATATTTTTGGCTGTAGTAGCGTATGTTCACGGGGCCGGTTTGCCTGCGTTCGGGGTGAAAAACGCCAGATAAACTGGAGGAAAAAACCTACTGCCCGCGCCCAAGACCCGCTAACTTGGCTATGGCTGAGGAAGATCCTCAAATTTCCCCACGTCTTCGACGGGAATCGAACCTGCGACACTCCTTCCACAGTCATATGGTTGCGAAGCGCAAAGTCACTAGGCTAACCGCGCGGACTGATTTTGGAAATTTCTAGTTGAAGGAAATCTTCAGGGAAACATATCTTCTGGACTTTGGTTACTGAAGTCATTAAGGTAGTACATTTTTGAGAAGAATGGTATGCGGGAATCATTTAAAAGTTGTTCACTCTACACTCCTGTTCTAAACCAAAGATTTATTTACAAATACTTTCCGGACTAAGAAAAGAATACAATATAGAAACACATATTGCATTTATTGACTTTGAAAAAGCATTTGAAGTTAAAAGAAGCATTTTATTTAACATATTAAAAGAAAGACAAATACCAAATAATATCCTAAAAGATGTCACAAGTATATATGAAAATAATCTAATAAAGATTAACTCATCAGCTATCATATACGAGAGAGATAAACCAAAAAGTCCGACAGGGATATCCCCTCTCAGCAACTCTTTTTAATATTTACTTAAATGAAATAATAATAAAATGGAATAAAAATTTCCATCAAGGTATTAAACTTTCTCCTACTGTGAACTTAAACACTTAAACAGAAAAATCAAAAACTATGGCCTTTAAAGGACAAGATCCAGAAAGAACTAAGATAGTAATAGATAACAAGATCTTAGAACAGGTGAATTCATTTAACTACCTAGGATGTATGATCACATATGAAAAAGATATAAACGTAAAAATTGCAAAATATTTAAAAATAACAGGTGTAATTAACTCTATATTTAAACCAAACCTAGTTCAAAAACAAACCAGACTAAAAGCAAACAGTACAATACATTAGCCCTACCAATCATTGTATAGAAGTGAAATCTGGACAATAAAACAAAAAGACAAACGAAGATTAATAACAGCAGAAATGAAGTTTATGAGAAAAACTGCAAAGTATACTCTATTTGATCACAAAAGAAATGAAGAAATTATGAAAGAATTAAACCAAGAACCAGTAATAGAAAAAAATTAAAAAATATCAACATAAATGGATGGAACGCGTTCAAAGAATGAAAATAGAAAGATTACCAAAATAAGTCTTAAAGTATAATAAATTATACAAGCCATTAAGAAAACGGAAAAAGAAAACCAGGACGTCCTCTTAAACGATTCAACGATGACTTCTAAGGCCGGAACAGGCCACGCTAGGCCTAAATCCTTGATACGCATGATGATGATGATGATGATGATGACTTTCCAGACCATTATAATTTCCATTATTCCTTATCAGAACTCGTCAAACTTTGAATCAGTCTTGTATTTCTCCCAGCAAACCTGTTTTTGTTGTTGTAGAAGTATGAAAGTCCGGTCACTTGAACAAAAAGGAATGTTGCCAATAGCAGCAAGGGGAATTTCAACTTAAGGAACAGATCGAAGGCTGAAGGACTGGTGCGAAGACTATATCGAAAGAGAAGGATGAGGAAGCACTTGCCATCTTTATTTCTATACCATTAGATACTTCACATGAAAAACATGTGACCAATCATTGTCATGCAAAATTTGGGATCCAGCTGAAAAAATGTCAGGTATTTGGTTGCAAAATGTCGGCGATAACATGTCTGTCATAATTTTACAGAGGAGTGCCTGTATTATGCTACTTTCACTGCGGCACACAACTCCTCTAAGGATCCTCTTCTTCCATTAGCACATCCTGGAATCTATTGCATCCGCTGTACCTGTAACTTACCGTACATTGGTGAAACAGGACGGACAATCTCCGTACGCAAGAAAGAACATATTAGACACATTAAATATAACCATTGTGGTGAAGCAGGCATCTCAGACCACGCGCTCAACACCTTACGCCAAATCAACTGGAAAAGCACCCACTCGTTACACCACACAAAAACCTGGTACGAAAGCAAATTTAAGGAAGCCTGCGAAATCTTGATAAACCACCCAAATATCAACAACAAAGATGGCATGAAAATTCCAAGGATCTGGATGGCACACATTCAGCCTACCTAATATATAAGAGCTAGCATAAGTCAAGACTCTAACCAATCTTCAGCTAGTATTAGAAACCATTCCATACCAACTGGCTGGATTGTGCAAGTATAATCATGATGTTAATATATATATATATATATATATATATATATATATATATATATATATATATATATATATATATATATATATATATATATAGATAGATAGATAGATAGATACTTGTTGCACCCAATGTATTTCTACAACCAACAGATAACATTAACAATAGGACTCTAGCGTTGATGTATGTATATTTTTTTCCCCACCAGAGGTCAGGCCAACAATTGTTGTAGCGGTTGGTCAGTATCTTTAACAAACCAGTTTGATTGTAGTGTAGCTTGTTTTCTGTGTATAGTGTGTACGCTCCAGAAGATGACCTTAACATAAAGGTCGAAACGTCGAATGTAGATTTTAGTTACATTAAATTAAGTTTTTATTCAAACACGGTAGTTGTCTCCATAATTTTCAAAAATGCATTCGGATCACCGTGTAAGCTTAAAAGAAAGGAGTGAGAGAAGTATGTTTTTCGTTTTTGTTGTCTGAGGATATTTTCCTAGTTTTGCGTGGGTATCAGGGATCGTTTTCACATCCCTTAGTTTCCCTCTCCCTCTGAAGGTGAGGTGTTTACTTTTCTTGTTGGTGGTGATGGATTTTCTGAATGAGATATAATTTTCGTACGGATGAGAGATGAGTGCGTTTGATGGTTTTCCCATTTTCAGAGTATTGCTTCTTTCTGCTCCCGTGTAGAGAGGGTGGGAGAAGTATAATGGATTTTTTTCCTTTTTAGCTTTAGCGTATCTTTCAGATTTCCGAGTATTTTGTTTCTTTCTGTTTTATTTTTATTTTATTTTATTTTATTTTGGAGGGGAGGGGATAGGATGCATTATCAAAGTTTTGTCTGCACTCTGAGTATTTATATTTCTTGTGGGTATAGAATGGGGAGAAGGGTTATTTTTTGTTCTAAGTGTTTGCTTTCTTGGGGAGAAAGAGAAGATTTAACGGCTTAAAATATTCCAAATGAAATGTAGCATTTCCATTTTTTTTCCCCTACGAATCTCGATATACAAAAGTGAGAGCATTTGATCGCTAACAAAAGGAAACAGTTAAAATGGCTCATCTCATGACTTGTACATGCCTGCACAAGAACTGACATGAAAATTATTTTCGAAAATGCTTGATTAGGAACGGCATTACGTAATGAAGGATTGACAGCTTGCGTAGATAATTAAACTCTGGTCATCTTTTTCAGATCTACAAAGAGAGTTATTTATTTTAAAGGCAGCCGCTGGTGTAATTCTTTGTTCATGCCTAAGTCAGCCATGTAAGAAAGCTTATTTACAAAACTGATAAAAAAGAGCAACTTAAAATTTAGGATAAACACATTTTTAATTTGTAGTGCTGTTAGATCAGAATTTTTTTTAAAAAAGTAACGAAGAGAGAATTTTAATTATGTTTATCACTCTTTTCATTGTTGTAGTAGAGTACTAAGTTCAAAGATTCGTAAGCTAAACAGACAAGCTACTCACCCCTCTCCCTTCTCCAATGTGCAGAACTAGAAAGCAAACAGTCAGTTTCGTATCAGTTGCGATTATCAAGAAAGAATAAATAAGCATTCATATTCTCTTTCTAGTAAGTCTGTGTAGCTCAGTGGATGTGACGCTTGCGTCCTCTGCACTTGGTCTTAGTCGTCGACTAGCCGACTGAAGAAAATTTTCTAAGCCCATTTTCAACCAATTCCCGAGTTAGTCGATCGGATTTTTCCTCCCGGAAACTCAAGAAAATCGACCATGGTACTCACATTATTTCGGACAGTAACATATCCTGTTAGGATTAGGTACCAAGAGATGGCAGCACTTGTTTGCCAGCCTCTTCATCGGTGGCTGCCTATAATCAGTGATAAACATGGGCCAGCCAATCTCTGATTGGCTACCGGTGGAGATTGAACTACCCACTCAGTCTCCAAACGGATAGAGTATAAAGGCCTCGCCTACTCCCTATAAGGGAAATAAAAGGCGTTTTATTTATTCATTTTTATTCTGTAATTCTAACTGTAATTATTATTATGTGACACCTCCACGGAGTCCTAAGACTCATCGAGGGAGAGTGTGCTAAGAGCATCGAACTATTGTTTCCCATCCAATTACTAACCGCGCTCAAACTTGCTTAAGCTATTAGTAGCAGAGGCTCTACCAATCGACCAACCTTTAACTGTAATTCTAAGCTGGCACAGACTGGTTTTGTGTAAAAAACATTGAATCCCACGGCTGAATGATACCAAATTACGAAACGTTATCCTCGTAACAGAGCCGCATGGAAACTGAAGATTAATGAATTGGAATAAATGTTCATCGAAGTGTTAATCATATAATAACTAAAGGTCATATAACGGACTGCCTATGGCAGTTCCTTTTTTTTTTTTTTCGTGTAAGTTAGCTAATTATATAATAACTTTGAAATGCTTTACGATTTTTTTTTCTTTTAAATTTGTAGACTGTGAATTATTTTCTATAAATCATTCTCATCGTCATACAATCAGATTCCCCGATAATGGAATATGAAGGCGTATTATCCAGTCTTAGCGTGTCGCATCTTAAAGTGAAACAAATGGCTCACTTTTTAATTTCGTATCATAAACCTATATTCATAGATCAATATGTATATTATTCCTTGCATACCATTCTTCTCATAAACATAGCGTTATCATCATGATTTTACTAACAAGACCACATAGCACCTGCTGCACTAGTGTTTGTACTTTAAGTAGAAGTCTCTATATTCCGAATGGCGGCAACCTTATGCATAAATAATTTCAGACACACTCGTTTTACTCTGTACTACTTCTTCCTTCTTTTCATGTAGAAAATGTTAGTTTAATCCCGTACGTTAAAAATGTTTTTGAACATGTTGCGTGTCTTCTTAAAAGAGAAAAATAAATTAACCTCCCCCTGCTCATACCTATAATAAAATTAGTAGTATTTTTTATTTTCTCAAAGATAAATTATTTATTCTACCTAGTTCGACTAGTGGTCAGTTGTTAGCGAAGAGTCTTACAGAAAATTCAGATTACATCAGCTTCGTTAAACAACATAATTCTGATCTTACCTAATACTGAATACTACTACTCCACAAAAGTTCTCAATGATGATTCTGTTCTTAAAATCTGGTAAATTCTTATATTAAATTTATTCTAATTCGATTTAATACAACTTTCTTTTATATGCTTAATCTGTATATCGTTTTTTTATCTTCTTTTTTTTTCGCTAATAAATAACTGCTTGCAGTGTTCTTGTGTTCGGAACCATCCTGGTGACTTCTTCTTTTGCTTCTCTTTCCCTTTAGTATCTAGTTCTTTCTTTCTTTCTTTTTGTATTTTTTGCCCTGCTATTAACCTGCACTCTTTCTATGTGACTTTTCCCTTCTTTCTTTTGGTTTTCAATTCCGATCATTTACTGGCTACATTTAATAATAGTCTCTGATTTGTGTGCTTTCCTAATTTTGTTTAATATTGCTGCACTTTCAATTTTTCTTTCAATTTTTCACTTTCCTTTATGGATTCTTATTTTTGTTTCTACACATGACGATATCCTTATCAATAGGAAAGCAAAAATAAGGGCACCAGATATTCTATTAGCTGTTATTGCTTGTTTCTGTACTTCGTTTAGTGTGGTGCTATAATTATATATTATATAAATAACTGAGTATTCATCTTACTCAGTTATTTTCTCCTTTGATTTCAGATTTACATCTTACGGCTCTCTAGCAACGGTCATAATTTTATTTTATTTTTATTTTCATGTTTTTCTTTTCTGCTATATTACCGCAAGTTCTTATTCTAGAATTACAAAAAAGGATGCAACTGCATCTCCTTTCTTTTTGAAGATCAAAGAGTTGATGTTGAGTCCTTTCAATTTGGTTAACCCACTGAAGAAGCACGAGTAACAGTTTCCGTTGTTCAGTTTTTCGATTTTTTTTATAACTTATTCACAGAAGCAATGAAACACGATGATAGACAAGGAGAGATGGAAGTTTCTCAATGTTGCACTTTTACAAGCATAACCACAAAGTGACATTTGCCACTGATTTTTATACATGCTTGTTGAATATGAATTTATTTACATCTCTGTCTTATTACAGTATAACATCACTAGTAATAAAAATGACTACAGTATAACCAAATGAAATCACACACACACACACACACACACACACACACACACACACACACACACACACACACACACACACACACACACACACACACACACACACACACACACACACACACACACACACACACACACACACACACACACACACACACACACACACGCACGCACGCGCGCGCGCGCATTGTAATGTTGTGTTTGTAAGAACACACATTGTAATGTTCTTACACACACGCACACACATTGTAATGTTCTTTCAACTAATTAATTTTTACATTTATCGGAATTTATGAAGCTAACTCTCACATTTCTAACATAAGAACAAATGTCGCGATACCTCACGAGTGAACTCTAGAAGCACTATATATTTAGTTGCTAAACATATTTAATGATTCAGGATGGCTCAGTAGAACTTCTACGTGAATTCGCAGTCCTTCAATTCATTCTCAGCCACCTGCAAAAAAACCGATCGTAGTTACGGATGCTATTTCGTAATTCGGCTGATTCTTTTAATTTTACAAAATCTCATCAATTTGTTGTGCTTAACATTCTGTTCACTTTCCATTTGATGTCTGTGTTCTATTTGGATTGCGATAAACCACTCAGAAATTTTTAAAGAAAACACTTATTTTTCTTATCAGATTCTTACCACTAAGTTTTTCAATTTGATAACGACCACGGGAGACTTCCGTAATCTAAAACAGTCAGTTTGTTATCATTGTATTCTGATGATGCTGGGTAGCGAAATATTAGGAGTTTAAGAAATGCATTTTCTCCTCTTGGTATTGGTTATACCATTAAGCATTATTATGAATAATGAACGATACCTAGGCCTTCCTTTACGCATTTAATGCACTTTTTTTATTCAAAAAGTGTTACATCGAGATTCCTTTCTATCAATGCCTTTATCGGCATTCAGCTGCTCATGAGGAAGAGCAGGCCTACAACAATCGCATGAAATAAGTTGGGTTTAAAAGGTGAATGTTAGATCGATTCTTAATTATTAATTATAAATTCATTATGTTGTGATGATTTATAATGTACATGTTCTTCCAGAAGCATTACTAATTGACTGATAGGCAGAGAGAGAGAGAGAGAGAGAGAGAGAGAGAGAGAGACTGGCTATTATATAGAAATATAAATTGTCGTCATTTTATTTTTCTATATTGTAATAGCAATCAGGTGATTTTTCTGCCGCAAATGGAATAAAATTGTCTAGCGTATCAATAAAAACTTTTAATTTATATTTCATAATTGTTTGTTTATTATTTTTTCCAGCTGACGGAACAGTGAACTTGGATGCTCTTGCTGAAGCAGCATGGCAAAGTCATTTGAAGCAGTTAGTTCCTTGTGATAAATGTGGACGTACTTTCTTACCGGATCGCTTAATTGTACATAAATACGGTTGTAAAGTGAATAAGGATAGCAAATCTTTACAGTAGTGATATGCTTTATCTTTTATCTTCCACAAGTGCTTTATCTTGGAAGGTTTGCTTTTCTCCTTTCAACTTTTCTAGCTACAGTTGATTTGAACTTCATCATATATTATTTTTAAAACATATGAAATGATAGCTATATTAAATATTGTCTAAACACTTAATCATCTGTTAGATGCTTAACAACTGAGAAGAAAGCATGAATAAATTACTTATTAAACCTAACATGGCTTTCATATAATGTACTTTTTTGTTGTTTTTAATTAAGTTATACTTTTGTATCGTGAATTAAATCCGGCTATATGAAATCCCGTTATATTTTTTTCACTGTTTGTTGGTTTCTCAGGAGCAGTACCTCCACCATTTCAGGATACAGAAAGCTATCTCCCCCCCCCCCCCCGAGAGTATACCGGACAAAACCTGTTAATAACATTTCGGAAGGCTTCTTGATTAGCAAATCCTACTGCTGCTTATACTGACAGGTTGGATCTAAAGGGAGTTCAAGTATGGCAGCTTGCAACGGATAATGTTGCGACACACTTGGACTATTGGTACTTTGTATGGGAGTTGTGTCCATTACCACTTAATACATAACTATTTATTCCACCTTAATCACGTTATTTTTGGTACATTTCGTAAAAATATGTAAGCACACATTACTGCCTCCTTGTCTAAGTGCACATATACACGTATGCTGTGGTAGGACGTTACCAAAAAAAAAAAAATATTATTATTAGTTAGTCAATTTCTGGCACGGGCGAGTGGTTTTTTCTCCTGTAAACTCAAGAAAATCGACCGTAGACCCCATACTATTTTCAGACAGTAAAAACATAATTGTTAGGATTAGGGCCCGAGAGATGGCGACACTTCTAAGTTGCCTCTCTTCAGAAGCCATGTATAATTAGTGATAGTCTTGGCCAGCTATCTTTGATTGGCTACTGGTGAAGATTGAACTCCCTCTTGAGTATCCAAAGCTAGATAAAGTTAAAACGGCCTCGCCTACTTCCTATAAGGGAATAAAAGGCATTAGCTTTATTATTATTATTATTATTATTATTATTATTATTATTATTATTATTACTATTATCATCATCATCAGCAGCAGCAGCAGCAGATACTTACCGTCAAGATCTCGTTGAGGGAACCAATCAAACATCATTCACACCATCTGTCATATCTTCTCTTAAACTCATTCACACTAGGTGCACTTACGACTTCAACAGGCAAACTATTTCACTTATTTACTGATCCGTGAGAGAAACGTCTATCTTTTATTCCACCTTTTGTAACCGCACACAACCTTAACTTGCATAGTGTTCCCTTGTTCTCTTCCCACGTTCTGTATAATGAAAAATTACATTAGTCGATAACCTATAACACTCTTTCAGAAGTTTATAGACATCTATCGTTTCATCTCTCTACTAGTATCCGCACTTCAATCTGTGCTCGTATACTATTTCATAATTCCGATAACATCTTTGTAACTGTTGTTTGTATTCGTCCACAGTTTCTTTATTATTCAGGCAGAACCCAGGAGACCAAACCTGCAAAGTAGTCCATATTAAGGCCTTGTAAAGAGGCAAAATGACTTCATTATTCTTGCATGACAATATTCTTTTCAACATTGTAGGCCTGTGTAGCTCAGGATGTGGCATTTGCACACCACGGGGCTTGACCGCACAAAGGAAGACTTCTTGGTTTTGAGTGTATTCGGCGACTAGAAAAAATTTTTCTAAGACTTTTTTCGACCGCTTCCCGAGTTGGTCGATCTCTGGCACGGGCAAGCGGGTTTTTTTCTACCGGAAACTAGGGTTTTTCGTCCTGTAAACGCAAGAAAATCGACCGTAGAACCGACATTATTTCAGACATTAAATACGAGTGTTAGGGACCACGAGATGGAGGCACTTGTTGAGCCCTCTTTCTTCAATGCGTGCTGCTTAATGAGTGATAGCCTTGTGCCAGCTATCTCTGATTGGGTAGGCGTTAGCTGATTTTTTTTTTGTTTTTTTTTGACATTGCAATTATCCACTGAGATGTATTTTGCAACTTTTGTGACCTTTGAACTTCAAATTTCTGTCCAACATAACTGCAAGATCCATAGCCTGACCAGTTTCTTATAGCACAAAATGCTGCCAATACAACATCAAGAGCAATAATATTAATAAATTTTTGAAAAAGGATAAAGTTTATTATCACAATTATATAAAATAAAATTTTAACATTTCTGTTCACTTCAAATAATCAGCACAAAATTCCAAGTAAATATTTTTATTCAAATACAGGCAGTTTCCGACTTACGTAAGATTTACGTTCTGCAAACTTTGTTACTAAGTTTACGTACTGTAAGTTTTAATATGTTTAAAGTTATTTCTGTTAGTTTCAGTCGCAAAATTCACACACAAATTAGATTTCAATATTTATGTAATTCTTAATGCAAAGTAAAGTATGAGAAAATAGAAAAATTTTTTAAAATGCTTAATTTGGCTTTCTCGTGAAATTATCAAGATGTGGCTGAACATGGGTTGATTTTTATATATATATATATATATATATATAGTATGCAAACACAAGAAATATGCAGCACTAAAACACCAAAAGTGTAGCATATCGCTATTGAAAGTGAGACTGAAAAATGTGCAAGCAGGCGACACATGGACTGTCTCCTTTACAGAAGACCACCATTAAATGGCGAGCGAATAACATAGGTTGAGTTAAGTAAAATTCTTACAATGCACCATTTTCTAGCCCTTTCACAATAATTTGCGTGAGTCTAGGCCTTTCTGTACAAATAAAAAAAGGCTGTATTTTGCATTTTAGGTATATATTAAAATAAAATACATAATAAACATAATAAAGTACATAATAAAATGCCTCATGGATTATGTGATTGATGATAGTGATATCTTCGTACTGTTTCGAAATAAAAAAACAAAGTGTACAGAGCATTTGAAATGAGAAGTGATCATCATTTAGTTATAAAGTAGGATTAAAATGAATATCAAATTGAAAGGAACAATATCTAAGAAAGTTTTAAAAAGAATTAAAATTGAACAGCGTTTACAGATAAAATGTAGACTCAACTATACAAACATAATTCACAAAATAAATAAACAAACAAAAATCAAAAAGCTTGTATAGCTCAGTAAATGTGGCGTTTGCACACCACAGCACTTGACCGCACGAAGGAAGACTTGCTTTCGAACCTAGGCGGCGACTAGAGGAAATTTTTCTCGGCCTTTTTGACCGCTTCCCGAGTTAGTCGATCTCTGGCATATCATAACAAAAATCAAGCTTGAAAACATAGTTTGATTTTGAGACTCCAAAATCTTAAAATCTCAGTGACAAACTCTGAAACATTGGTTAATTCAGCTACAGAGGCATGCGGTGAAGTCTGCAAGAATTGTAAAAAAAAAGAAAAAAAGAACTTCATGGTGAATAGATAAGGAAGAAGTTAAAGAAGAAGCAGTCCTGAAAAAGAAAAAAACATACTGTAAGCTCCTAGCAAATAAGTCGGTAGGTGCCCTAAAAAATAGAAAAATTGAACGAGAGAGAGAGAGAGAGAGAGAGAGAGAGAGCTAAACTATGTGTAAAATGATCTAAACTAAAGTCATGGGAAGACGTTTGGTAAGAATAGTGAAGATAAATATCAAGATGGTGGCAAACTGTAAGAAGACTATCGAAAAAAAATTGGAAATGAAAGAAAGAGTACTGTAAAAGGAATGAAAGATGATAAAGTTATAAACACTGGAGATAAAGATATTCTATCTGCAGTATTTATTTTGAAAGACTTAAACGAAACGAGCAGTGACAGAACAGTAATAGAAAATTTTCAAAAGAATGGAGACATAGTCAAGGTACAGAAAGCTATAAAAAAAACCTAAAATGTGAAAAGGCAGTTGAAATACATGATATTTGACCAGAAATGCCCAAATATGGAAGCATAAAAGTTTTACGGTCGCTACACAGCATAAATCAGATGGAATGGTCAGAAGGCTGAATTCCACATGATTGGAGTGGATAGAGGGGGATAAAATGGGAATAAGGGTGAATGTAAGAATTACAGAGGAATTTCTCTGCTAAGTTACCCAAGAAAGATTTATTCAAGACTACTGAACAAGAGCATGAGAAAAAATAGGAAGGTGAAACTTAAAAAAAGAACAAGATGGGTTCAGCCAAATCTCTGTTTGGCCTGAATCCAGGGAATAACAAGAAACTGAACTTAAGTTTTGTAGATCTAGAAAAGGCGTCAAGCTATGCCAAATGCTACAGTTATATGGGGTAAGTAAAACATTACATAGAACAATACACAGTCTATATTTAACTTGTAAGCCAGTAATTAGAATTGAAGGAAATATTCGAAAATTGTTTCATAGAAAATCAGATGTAAGACAAGGATGCACACTATCTCCACTTTCATTCAACATCTGTGGACCACATGATGAAAGAAAGTAGCATTAGACCTTATATTAGAATCGCATATATCAAACTTATCTGATTGTTTAAAGAAGATGTTGTTCCTAAACACATCCCAAGCAAGTCTCCAGAATTAAAAAAAAAAAAAAAAAATCAGCTAACGTCTTTTTTTTTTTGTTCCCAAGGCCGTTTTTTAGCAGTATCTAACTTTTGGAGACTGAGATGGCAGTTCAATCTTCACTGGTAGCCAATCAGAGATAGCTGGCCCAAGGCTATCACTAATCGATCGGCACGCAGTGAAGAAGGCGGCTAGTAAGTGCCGCCATCTGGTGGTCCCTAACCCTAACACAATATTTTTTTAATGTCTGAAAATAGTGTGGGTTCGACAGCCGATTTTGTTGAGTTTACGGAACGAAAAACCCGAGTTTCCATGAGGAAAAAACCCTCTATCCCGTGACAGAGATCGACTAACTCTGGAACCGGTCAAGAAAAGGCTTAGAAAAAGTTCCCCTAGTCGGCGACTAGATTCGAACGCCTTTCGTCGTGCGGTCAAGCGCTGTAGAGTGCAAACGCCACTTCTACTGAGTTGCACAGGAGAATCCCCTTACTAAATTGAATAACTACTGCAACAAATTACACGTGAAAATGTATAATTTCTAGTGACCTTCTACTAGAGGGCGCAGAGTGAATACCTGTTGCTGAAACTGCTCCTGTTCTAAACTTAAATGTGAGTAATTGGCTTAATATAATCAACTTTAAAATGTGCTTAAAGAAATCGTCTCAGTAATCTGAAAAAGTATACGCATTAATCATCGAAATCGATCCAGTGGTTCCTGTAAAACTTGTTCTTCAAAATTCAAGCTACAGCAAAAGAACGAAGACCATAGTTACTGATGCCATATAATCCTTCGAGCCACTTGCTTAGACGACCGCCATCCTCACCTAAACGATACCTACTAATCCTCCTTCAAGGTCAACAGCCGAGTCATGTCCGTCGCCAACTGCAAAAGCTGCAAAGGTAAGATAAAAAAAATGAAATACTGCGATGTTCTGTTGAATGTCGCGAATATTATCATCCTGCATGTATAGGTGTAACAGAATCTAACTTTCGAAAAATATCGAAGAACAAGAAATTAAAATGGAAATGCCAGAGTTGAATAAATACTTCTCCCAAAAAAGACCTTAAGACTACAAGTAAACTAAACAGAAGCAGCGCCGGTTTAGATTTAATTAAAGCATTAGACAAAGAAGACGGAGAAGCTGACGTGAGGGTTTTCCTAAGAAACTTCAGGGAACAGATTTTAGAAGATCTAAACGTCATCAAAGTAGAAATTAAAGACAATAACTCCGCGATAAGAAGGGAATTGGAAGTACTATTTAAAGCCGAAATAAACGAACTGAAGGCATCGCTGGAATATAGTTTTTCAAGCATTCAAGATCTAAAGAACAAAGCCGAATGCAGTGAAAAACCAATTAAGGATCTGTGCACTAAAAACACAGAACTAACAAACGAAAATAAAACATTGAAATCTCAGATGAACGAACTGAAATGGGAAGTTAATGAAATTCAGCAGTGCTCCAGGTTGAACAATATCGAATTAAACGGTCTACCAGAAGCTCGGAATGAAAACTTGCATACTATAACTGAAAAATTGGCGAATCTACTTGGAGTAAAAAGGGAAGACATTTTGCACGCCCACAGAGTACCCACCAGCAGAAAAACACACCAAGCCAGTTATTATTTAACTAAAAAGCAAGAATATTAATAATAAATGGATGGCAGAGACAAGAAAACTCAAGATTACAGCTCAACAATTTGATGAACAGTTAAAACCGTTGCCCGTCTGCTTAAAGAACACTTGACCAAACTCAATAAGCAACTCCTTTATGAAGCAAAACAAGAGAGAGAGCGAGTGGTGCAGTCAAATATGTATGGGTAAAAGATGGTAAACTATTCATGAGAAAGAACGACAACACTAAATTGATACGGATAAAAACATCGGACGACCTCGACGAACTCAGTCAAAGAAGGCAGCAAATCTAAATGTTGCCTATGAATAATTGGAACAATAAAGACCTAAACGGATTTAAGATTCCACATGAATAGCTGAGATTCTGATGCAACTGTAAACTGTAAAAAAACTATATAATCTAACCTCCGTAAAACATTTTTGACACTACTACAAACTCATCCAAGAATTTCAACGTATATTATGTCAATATTAGGTCGATATGGTCAAATTTTGATAATTTAATGTTACTTTTCACAGAAATCCAGTCATGTATAGATGTACTAGTCTTAAGTGAAATATGGATCAAACAACTTGAGGTTGATCGTTATTCTCGCAGATTACGACACGTTTGTCGCGGCTATAATCGTTCAGGTGGATTAATTCTATACGCTAGAAAAACTATTTATAAATTTCATAGACTGGAATCAAAAATACAAAGCGCTGAACCTGTAATGATTTACGACACAGCAATGAATATATTTGCTATATACCGTGCACACGTTGGCCCAGTTGATATCTTTCTATCAGAGCTAAATAATGTCCTATAAACCTTAAAACACGACAATATCATACTAGTTGGGGGATATAAATTTGGACCTTTATAAGAGTAATAGTAAAACTGAAGAATATAAAAATATATTATCTACTCATGGATTTCTTGCTTACATCGATGGCAATACGAGAGAAGCGAACAACTCATCAAGTTGCATTGATCACATATTCATAAGAAACAGAATGGCCTATGAGGTATCCTCTGCAATTTACTTTAGCAAAATAACAGATCACCATTCGATACTGTTGAAGCTATCCTTAAATAATAGCGTTGACACGAGCTGTGCAGGTAGTCACAAAAAATTCGAAATAGGCACCAATTATAATAAATTTGAACTACATAAAACATCATCAACTGCCTCAAACCGACATATTAGACGCAAATCAGCTATATGAGGAATTTATCAAAATGATTAAATATGCAGACAGCAAATCGCAATATCACAAAAGAGTTACTACAAAAAAGGATGTTCACACACTCTGGATAACAGAAGAACTAAAAAATATGACAAGGACAAAAGAGAAGCTCTGTCATAAGCATAGGAAAAATCCCTACAATTTAATGTTTGAACACGACTACAAAAATTTCGTTAAACACCTAAAGGAAAAAATAAAACAGGCAAAAGAACATTTTCTTCTATCGAAATCTCTTTCTTGTAATAATGATAAAAGTAAAGAATGGAGGTTGATTAATATGATAATAGGTAATACAAAGCACAAAACATGCGAATTCCCAGAGGGCAATGACATCACCGATGTACTTATAAAAATGAACAACCACTTTACAAACTATGGTGGTTGTGATTTTTTTGCGTCCTTTCTGCGACCCTGCAGAAAGAACAAAGTACGTGAGTCACCATCCATGGATTAAGAATTCCATGTATCTACACGTAGTAAACGAAGATGAGATAAAGAGTGTAGTAATCAGATTAAAAAATGGGAAAAAAAAGGGGATGTGACGATATAAACGTCAAAAAACAAAACATTTTTATTAAACACAAATTACAGTTCTTCGCAAATATCATTAATAAATCAGTTGAACACGGTAAATTTATAGAACACTTGAACACTGCTTCAGTTGTACCGCTATTTAACCACCTTACCGGCCGTTGTGGATCAAATACGCATCCGCATACGCTTCGTATCCATCATATATTTCATTGTTATAACAATGGTATAACAATTTTAATAAGCACTTCGCATCCATGATAAAGTGAACGTCTATAGACGTCTTGGCCGGTAGCGTGGTTTTAAAGGAGGTAACAGAAATGAAATCAAAAATGACAGACCAATATCTATACTATCCACAATCTCAAAGGTTATTGAAATTCTAATAAAAAACCCCGCTTAAATAGCATATCCTTTTACGCAATTAATCAATATGAAATAAGAAAGGATTTGGTGGTTCGAATCTAGTCGCCGACTAGAGGAAATTTTTCTAAGCCTTTTTTCGACCGGTTCCCGAGTTAGTCGATCTCTGGCACGGGCTAGAGGGTTTTTCCTCACGGAAATTCGGGTTTTCGTTCCGAAAACTGAAGAAAATCGGCTGTCGAACCCACACTATTTTCAGACATTAAAAAATATTGTGTTAGGGTTAGGGACCACCAGATGGCGGCACTTACTAGCCGCCTTCTTCACTGCGTGCCGATCGATTATTGATAGCCTTGGGCCAGCTATCTCTCTGATTGGCTACCAGTGGAGATTGAACTGCCCACTCAGTCTCCAAAGTTAGATAGGGTAAACGGCCCAGCCTACTCCCTATACGGGAACAACATAGGCGTTAGCTGATTTTTTTTTAAAGTATAAACTCTCATTAATAACCATCACAAAAATTTACAGAGCGTCCTGTTAGTTTGAAATTTTTTGTGTTTGCGTTGAAATATAATACTTCTATATATATATATATATATTTTTTTTTTTTTTTTTTTTTCTTGGGGGAGACCACACTCCTACCAGGCGCGTCCCCCAGGTGGCGGATGGGGGAAACCCAAATGGATTGCTCTGAATAAAGAATAAAAAGCCGTGGACCAAAGGATGTAGCAGAGGCATGGCAAGCTGGCTACATTATTATGCCAGTAACTTTCATGAGCAGGAGAAAGTCTACAAACCGAGATAGTGCTACTGCGTACGGGACAACCGACGCGCCTACTCAAAGACCACATAGAGTAGGTGAGAAATCAGCAATGTGGTCAGCCAAGGATGTGAAACATGTAGCCACCCTCAACATAAGATCACTGTACCGACCTAGAAAATTACAATTAGTCCAGGAAAATGTAAAAAGGCTGAAATGGAGTATTTTAGGTTTATCAGAGACACATTGGTGCGGAGATGGATTCATGGATTTACCAGAAGGAAGACTGTACTTCTCATGAAGAAAAGATAACATACACAGAGAAGGAGATGCATTACTAATTGAAAAGAAACACACTCAGTAATTGAAATAAACCCAGTCTCTCCTAGAATAATAACAGCCAAACTTCAAGCAAAAGAAAAAGGTCAAACAATTAAAATAATCCAAATATATGCACCAGACAGTAACCATTCAGAGGAAGAAATAGAAAATTTCTATGAAGAACTACAACAGGAAATAGATAACTCCAAAAATAGAGAACTCATGATGTGATGGGAGATTTTAATGCTAAAATAGGACAGTTCACAGCAGACAAAAAAGATGTGATGGGGAAATTTGGATACGGAGAGCTTAACGACAGAGGAGAACAATTACTCCACTTCTGTAAAGCAAACGATCTAATGATTACAAACACATTGTTCTATCAACGCCCTAATAATAAATATACATGGACATCCCCAGATGGTAATATAAAGAACTGCATAGACTATATCATCATAAACAAACAATGGAAAAAAATCAGTAAATAATGTACGAACATTAAGAAGTTTTGATTTTGACACTGACCACGAAATATTAACTGCCAAAATGAAGATAAAATTCAACAGGAAAAATAATATCAGAAAAGAAGAAAACATCAACTTATCAAAACTAAAAGATAGCTCAAGCAGAAGTCGATTTTTAGAACAGGTGCTTGAAATTAAAACCCTCCATCTTACAAAACAGCGGAAAATTCTGGGAAGAAGGAAAAGAAACAGTGTTATCAATTGCAAAAGACACTCTAGGTTCCAAATCCAAAATAAACAATCAGTGGATAACCCAAGAAATCATAGCTACCATGGAAGAGAGGCCAAGATACTTGTAAACCAACAAAACAATGAAGAGAATAAAGAAAAATACAGAGCACTAAAAAATAAAGTTGATAACCTATGCAAAAAAGCCAAAGAAAAATGGTTAGAAGAAAAAGCTAAGAAATGCCAAGAAGCATACCAACAAAACAACCTAAAAGTCTTCCATGATACTGTAAGAGAAACTACAAAGGAATTCTCAGCAAAAGCAGTAACAATGATGAACAACAAGATGACTGAAACCGGGAATATTGAATATATAAGAAAAATCTGGTCAAACCATTTTAAGACTATTTTCCACCAAGGAAACAAAACTACAATGCCAACAATAGAAGAAAATAATGATCACCCAAAAATTTTACAAGAAGAAGTTAGATACGCAATAAAACAGATGAAAAACAATAAAGCACCAGGCATTGATACTATCCCTACTGAACTGTGGTCATATGGAGGCAGCACATCAATAGAATTGAATAGGATTTAACAACCCTATTCAATAAAATACTACAAACAGGAGAGATCCCAGATGACTGGAAAGATTATCCCAATATACAAGAAAGGAGACAAAAGAGACTGCAGAAATTACAGACCAATCAATTTACTCCCTCACACCTATAAAATATTCATGAGAATTTTACAAAATAGATTAAAAAACACCTACGAAGAAATGATAGGCATAGAAAAAGCTGGTTTCCGAGGAAACTATTCAACAATAGACCAAATTTTCACGTTGCACCAACTAGCAGAACTCAGCTGGGAAGACCATAAAGAACTATATTGTTTGTTTTGTGGACTTTAAACAAGCTTTCGATAACATCAACAGAGAAATCCTTCTCAAAATTCTACTAGAAAAAGCAATAGACAAATATATAATACAGTTTCTGATAAAATATTACTCTAAAACAAATGCAATAATTAAAAAGGACACACTCACAACAGAACCCATAGAGATCCAAAAAGGAGTAATGCAAGGATGCCCATTATCCCCATGCCTATTCAACATATATCTAGAAGAAGTTGTAAAGAAGGCAATAGACAATGAGCCTGGAATCAATGTCAACGGTTTAAACATAAATAATATCAAATATGCAGATGATCTCGTCCTTCTTGCAAGAACCCCAAATGAACTACAAAAGTTGATCAACAAGCTAAATGAAACCTGTAAAACATATGACATGACAATAACTATACAAAAGACAAAAGTGATGAAAATAGGGAGGAAAAGAACTACCATCTCAGCCACCCTAAACGGAGAACAATTAGAACAAGTAGACAACTTCATATACCTTGGATCAAAACTAACAGAAACAATAGATGAACTCAAAACAATCAAACACAGAATAGCGATAGGATGGACCACCGTCGGAAAATTACAGAAAATCTGGAAAACAAACAAGATATCTAAACAAGCCAAAATCAAACTATATGAAGCAATAATTATACCAACAGTCATCTATGGAGCAGAAGTGTGGACAGTTAAAAAAAGAGAGGAGAAAAAACTGCTGGCATTTGAAATGAAATGCTTAAGAAAAATAAGCAGAACAAGTTGGATAGAAAAGAAAACAAACATCACAGTCAGACAAGAACTATTGTATAAAAAGACAATAATAGAAAAAATTAGAGAACAACAACTGAGATGGTTTGGACACACTGTACGCATGGATGCAGACAGACTTCCTAACGTCCTAATCAATACTTTTCCAACTGAAAAAAAAAAGACCTGGAAGACCAAGAATTACCTGGCTGAAATTAATAAAGAACATCTCGGGATGCAGAACATATAAGGAACTTTTTCGAACAGCAAGGAATAGAGAAGACTGGAAGATCCTGCTCAAGAGAAGACTCAACCCGTCTTAGACGGAAGAGAAGAAGAAGAAGATATTTTTTCTTTTTGGCGGGGGGGGGGGAGCCTATATTCTGAATTTTTAAAGAAATTTTTAAATGTTACTGAAAATATTTTGGGGAAAAATTATATTTTCGGGTTTAAAAAAAAAAAAAAAAAAAAAATATATATATATATATATATATATATGTGTGTGTGTGTGTGTGTGTGTGTGTGTGTGTAGAAAGTATTTTACCTTGGGTATAATAAATGTTAAAGATACCAAGCTATTTTAAACCTGGTTTTACTCCATTTTCCAAGTAAGCAAACAGACAAATAAGTCAAGTTTACGCCTGCACGTAGTGCAAGTCTAGCTGACCCTGCACGTAGTGCAAGACCAAGGCAAGACCTAAGCCTTTTTTCGGCCTGTTCTGATCACTAATCTTAATATTTACCCATAATGCAAAGCACATCTCCTGGAGGAGATTTATGATGCTTTGTATTAAAGGCAAGGGGCCACTACCCAGACCGGTTTCGATCTTTATTGAGGTCTCATCTGTGGAGCCAGGCTAGAAATACCAAGATTTTAGTAATACAGAGCTTATAAGTATTTTACCAGAACAAGTTACCGTAAGGTGTTTTAACCTTATTCAATAAAGGTCGAAACTGGTCTGGGTAGTGGCCCCTTGCCTTTAATACAAAGCATCATACATCTCCTCCAGGAGATGTGCTTTGCATTATGGGTAAATATTAAGATTAGTGATCAGAACAGGCCAAAAAAAGGCTTAGGTCTTGCCTTGGTCTTGCACTTCCTGCAGGGTCAGCTAGACTTGCACTACGCGCCTGCACGTAGTGCAGGCGCAAACTTGACTTATTTGTCTGTTTGCTTACTTGGGAAATGGAGTAAAACCAGGTTTAAAATAGCTTGTATTTTAACATATATATATATATACTTGCATAATATAATTATAATAATTTAATTTCAGTATTTTATTTTTTTCCAGACACTTGACAACGTTTATTATTAACTAGCCTGTCAAAATTTGGACTCAAAGATTGTGAGCATACCACCTTCATTATGGCAGAAAAGTTGACATCGGTTAATCTTGATCTGTGGGCTGTTTTGTTACCTTTCATACATGAGAATAATTGTTCACATAAATAGGTGCTTCCAAAATAACATAGAATATTTGTTCAAACTTTTTTTATTTCCGGATATTTTTGACCTAAATAACTGTATATTTCTGGTACATCACTTTCTTGGTATTTCGCTTTTAGAATGGAATCAGTTTGGAAATCAATAAGTTCCATTTGAATACAAATAGAAGCTTTTTCGAAATTAAAGGAAAAAGGATCTGTAAAAAGCGAAAAAACTTCTTGCTCCTTAAAATCTTTAAATCGTCTATCAAATTCTTCTTTCATGTACAATATTGAGAAAAGGTAAAACTTTGATTCTTATTGTTCAACTGTTCACACATAGGAAAGTAATTTAGAATATTCTCTTTTAAATGATTTTGAAATAAAACTAACTTACATCTAAAACTTACCAGTACATCATACATGTGTGTTATTAACTGATCTTTCCCCCGAAGTTTGACATTTAAATCATTCAAATGTCCTGTAATATCAACTAAGAATGCCAGATCTTGTACCCATGTCTGATCATTAAGAAATGCAACATCATGATTTTTAATTTCTAGGAACAATTTGATCTCCTCTAAAAGTAAAAAAAAAAAAAACTTTTTAGAAACCTTATGACAAGACAACCAACGAATCTCTGTGTAATAAGGTAGCCCTTCAAATTCACTCTCCAAATCTTTTAGAAATTGTGTAAACTGGCGGTGATTGAGGCCTCTGGATGGGATGAAGTTCACGGTATTTGTCACAGGCTTAAGTAAGCTGCTCATTTCCAACATTTTGGAGCACAGGACCTGCTGATGAATAATGCAGTGGAAAGATTGCAGGTTTGGAATGTCTGGATACATTTCCTTTAACTTTGCTGCAAGTCTTGACACAAAACCTTTATTTTTGCCTGTCATTGCTGGAGCACCATCGGTTGTTACTGCTACGAGCCTGTTCAGAGGAAGTTGATATTTTTCAAAAATGCCCCACACGGCGTCAAAAATGTCTACCCCTGTAGTGGTTCCATGAACGGGAATCATTTCCAAGCACTCTTCAGTAATATTCATATTGTCGTCGCAAGCCCAAAGAAACAAAGCAACTTGAGCCACGTCGTGAATATCGAAACTTTCGTCAAGTGCAATTGTAAAGCACTGTACGTTTGCGGATAGTACGCAGATTATCTGCTATATCGGTTATTCTTTCGATTACAGTATTTTTGGATAAAGAAATATCGCGAAATACTTGCGCATTTTTTGGGACAAACGTTTTCGGCTGCTTTTATCATACATTCCTTAACCAAGGAACCGTCACTAAAAGGTTTGGAATGTTTCGCCAATAAATAGCTGATTTCATAACTGGCTCTCACTGCTGATTCATTATCTTTCATAATTTTTGAAAATACTTTTTGTTGACTTTGAAGTGAATTCTTCATACTTCTTAATTTTTCTTCTCTCAGTTTACCCTCAAAGCGTGAATATTGTTCTTTGTGAATTTTATCGTAGTGCCTTTTTATATTATATTCTTTGGCGACACTAATTGTTTCGTTACAAATAATGCACACAATTTTGTCCTTTGTTTCAGTGCAGAAGTAGTAATCTAATTCCCATTTTTCTTAAAATTTTCTCCTCTCATCAGCAATTTTTCATTTTCTTGTTGGCTTGGAAAGCGACATTGCCTCGGTGAATAAATATAGTATTAATATTATTAACAATTTTTATAAAAATGTTTGAATAAAACCACACAAAACTGTAGACCAGTGCACGATACTATTGCAAATAAAAATAAAAAATAATAATAAAAGGGATTCTATCACTGCTAGATTGTCATTGAATCGTGTTCGGCGCACTGACTTCGCAGATCACTAATTGACTGTAGCAGGCAATTATAAACTCATAGAACAGCTGGTAGCCAATAGAATTCACCTTTTTTCAGTATGCTACCAGCAGCGTGCTGTAAATTAACAATGAAAGCATAAATATAGTTTACGACTGATTAGGATCGGATCTAACATTGAAATTGCGACATAAATTTTTATTATTGCAATTATATTATAGCAGATTGTTGAATCCATATTGTAACTATATAGTTTACGATTGATTAGGATCGGATCTAACATTGAAATTGCGCTATAAATGTCATATGAAAATGAATAAATCGATACCGTATTTACTCGAATGTAACTCGCACCCCCCCTGGTGTAAGATATATGTGGAGATTTTTAGAAACTAAAGTTTTCAGAAAAAAAAAACTGAGATGACTTACCAAGAATCTCCTCTTCGTTATAGTTAGTTCCGGCCTCGAGAGCGGTTTCCTTGTGTGCATTGTCAAAGTCATCTATCCAAATAGCGTCATCTTCTTTCCCATTATTCCAAGTAAAAATTATAAGTAATTTACAAGATTTTAGATGCGTAATGAACACCCTTCACGAATGTCTGAGAAGTGAAAGCAGAACGTGAAATAGGCACCAATGGTAGGCCAATAGAGATAGAACAGCTACAAAGATATGGATATGATTGGTGCGGTATTAACAAAAGATTGCGTTACCAAAACACAAAGTCAAGCCGACATATTTGAGCTGAAACGCTAATTCTCTTGAACCAAATTCCATAATATCTGAAATGTCTTAACAACATTCACTCTATATGTCTTAGTTTTAACACATTTACGAATTTTATTGCAGCTGGTGTTTGAGTTAGTGGGGCACTCACATCTAACTAAAAACAATGGATTTTAATTAGATACTGTGTTTGCCGGTGAAACATATGGTTTTGCTTAAATCTAAACAGCATGGTTAATGTGGGAGGGGACATGTGATTCATTAGTTAGTGTCGTTTTTATACCAGTTGTATCTAATTGCAGTTGGGGAAGGCATGTTGTTTACCGTGGGGAGCGAGTTATTGTTCTGACGTGAAAGTGGTTAAACTTTAATTTTGTGTGCAATGTACAGTACATGCAAAACTTTTTAATTTCTTTTTTTTTCATAAAGTAAAATCAGGGTGTGAGTCATGTGAGTGCGAGTTATATTCGAGTAAATACGGTATATATGTTTTATTATAAAAAGTAATCATCCTTTTTTAAAAATCTTTCCTTGAGGCGCCGGAGGCCGCACGAAATTGCTTTGGGGGACGCACAGGGCCCGCCAGTTTGACACCCCTGATCCAAGACATTTGACTATGTTCATCATGACCTATTGTCATTGAAAATGTCCAAATACGGCACCAAAGGAATTATTAATGACTGGTTCAGATCCTATCTGAATAATAGAAACAATATACCAGCTATGGCACATTCAATAGCACAACAAAAATAATAAAATACGGAGTCCCACAAAGATCTGTACTAGGACCCATCCTATTTTTAATATATGTTAATGATTTATGTAAATACAAACGTTTTGGCAAAATGATATCCTTTGCTGATGACAAGACATTAATATACACCGAAACAACCCTTGAAGACGTAAAAAATCGGATTAATAGTGATATGTTAAAACTAAGTAAATGGTTTAGCAATAATGGACTTTAAATTAATACCGATAAAACGAGATATATGTACTTCATGTTAACAGATGGGGAGTGAGGCAAGTCCACGTCCACGTCGTGCTCCCTGGGACCTTCCGTAGGGTACACTCCCTACAAGGATGCTAACGGACCTCTGTGAAGAACAACAGACAAATCAGTGGAAGAGGATTTGTATCCCAACAGTGAAATGTGCGGAAGAATCTTCAGAGGAGCAGACCTCTATAAACAACCCGGGCTCAGCTGGCTCCGGCTGTCAGTACCCGGTTAGGGCCCCTACCTAGGGTTACAAGGAAAAATAAAGGATTCAATCCTCTGACAAAGAGAAGCAGCTTTGTCAGTACTGACACAAGGTTGAAGTCTCATGATGACGATAAAGCTTGTGATTAGAAAATTGCAGATGACAATACAGTTTATTGTGTACGTCTGTAATACTGCAGAACAGAAAGCAAATGGAGAAACTACTGCTCTATTCTCTCTCCAGACTAACCACCATGGCGAGCAAATCTACACAAATGGTCCCGAGTTACCAGCGTCCCTTAAATGGGACAGGGGTGCGAAGAATCCCCTGGCTCAACATGGTGCGCTCAGTAAAACTAGGAACTTGGAATGTCAGAACCTTGTATGAAGCAGGTAAGCTAAGAAATGCTATCGAAGAAATGAAAAGACTTGAAATTGGAATTTTAGGAATGAGTGAAGTTAGGTGGCCAGGGTCAGGCAAAACTCAAGTCAATGACATGACAATGTATCACTCTGGAAGTTGTGAAAACAATCATCAAAACGGAGTTGGAATAATAATAAACAAAGATATCAATAAGTCACTGTTGAGCTTCATCCCTTACTCAGATAGGATGATGTTATTAAAACTGAAAGGACAACCACTAGATGTTAATCTTATACAAGTCTATGCCCCTACTGCTGACAAGAGTGATACCGAGATTGAAGAATTTTATGATCAATTAAAAGAACTAATGAAAAACACAAAAAAGAATGATATTAACATAGTCATGGGTGATTTCAATGCTAAAGTTGGGAAAGGTAGAAGTGGAGATGTAGTTGGCGAACATGGACTGGGCACAAGAAATGAGAGAGGTGACTGTCTTTTTCAATTCTGCCAGGAAGAGGAGATAATAATCACAAACACATGGTTTAAGCTACCACCTCGAAGATTGTATACTTGGCGATCACCACAGGATAATAATGGGAATATAGTCAGAAACCAAATTGATTACTTAACTAATTAATCAACGATTTCGAAGTTCTATAAAGAGTATAAAAACCTATCCTAGTGCAGATATTGCTTCTGATCATAACCTACTGGTGGCAGAGTTACAACTTAGACTGAAAGCTATGCTTAAGAAACATCAACAAAAAAGGTTTGATTTGGGAAAATTAAAAAACACAGAGATAAGAAGCAAATTGAGTCAAGATCTGAATCAAGAGCTAGCACTTATCAAGAATGATGACATCATGAGGGTTGATGAATCGTGGGACAAATTGAAATCTGTCTTCATAGAGAAATGTACCAATACCTTATGTCCTAATAGAGCAGTAAAAAAAAGAAAGATTGGATGACCGATGAAATTCTTTCTCTCATGGATCAACGCAGATCATATAAAAATCATAATCCAACAAAATATACAGGGGTTCAGAAAATTATTAAACACAAGATCAAAAAAGCAAAAGAAATCTGGATGAATGAAAAATGTAAAGAAATAGAAATTCTACAGGAAAAACATGACAATTTTAATCTACACAAAAAGATGAAAGAGACCTCTGGTATATATAAGAAAAAACAATTCTGTATCCTTCGAAACAAAAAGGGAGAAATTATATCCAAAAAGGGTGACAAAATACAAGAATGGGTGAAATATATAGAACTCTTTACTGATAACAGACAGAACCCAGAAAATACTTATGAACATATGGAAGGTCCATGCATTTTAAAATCAGAGGTAGAATGTGCATTAAACTCAGCTAAAAATGGTAAAGTCCTGGGACCAGATAGAATACCAGCATAAATAGTAAAGTTATTAGAAGGTGACAACATTAACATATTAGTAAAGCTATTTAATAAGATCTACGATACGGGCATAATCCCTCAAGACTGGTTACAGTCGACCTTCATCATGCTACCTAAAAAAGTAAATGCGAAAACTTGTAATGACTATAGAATGATCAGCCTAATGAGTCACGTTCTCAAAATGTTTCTGAAAATAATTCAAAAAAGAATATACAGAAAATGTGAAGACACCATCAGTGATACACAATTCGGCTTTAGAAACGGCTTGGGAACAAGAGAGGCCCTTTTCTGTTCTCAGATCTTATTTCAAAAATGTATTGACCAAAACAAGGTAATATTCATTTGCTTCATCGACTTCGAGAAAGCATTTGACAAAGTCCAACATGCTAAAATGATTGTACTATTAAAAAGAATTGGATTAGATGGTAAAGACATCAGGATCATTGAAAACTTATATTGGAACTAAATGGCATCTGTTTAAGTTGATGACATTATTACAGACTCCATTAACATCAAACGAGGAGTAAGGTAAGGATGTGTGCTGTCACCTCTTCTTTTTAACATCTACTCAGAAGCCATATTTCAAAAAGTCTTGGAAGGAAGAAAGGAAGGGATCAGTGTAAATGGTGAAATCATCAGTAACATCCAATATGCCGATGATACAGCTCTTCTGGCTGACAATATTCAGGATCTTCAAAATCTTTTGGAACTAATAAATGCAGAGAGTGAAAAAATGGGATTAAAAATAAATATCACCAAAACTAAATTCATGGTCATAAGTAAGAAACCAATTCTTAATATAGCACTTTCTTTAAATAGGAAACAAATGGAAAGAGTGGCAAAGTTTAAATATCTCGGATGCTGATTAAATGAAGATTGCAATCCAGAAATGGAAATAAAAGTTAGAATTGAAATGGCAAGAAAAAATTTTCTCTTGATGAAATCAACACTGTGTAACCGCAGTTTAAACTTAGAGCTTAGAGTACGCATGGTTAAATGCTATGTATGGTCTATACTGCTGTACGGTGCAGAAACTTGGACCTTGAAGACAACATCAATAAAAAGACTTGAAGCCTTTGAGATGTGGTTATACAGACGAATGTTAAAAATCCCATGGACAGCAAAAACGTCCAATCAGGAAGTACTGGAACAAATGGGGAAATCACGTGAACTTTTAGATACCATAAAAAGAAGGAAAACTGCATATCTTGGTCACCTACTTCGTAATGAAAAATATAAGATACTTCAATTGATTATAAAAGGGAAGATAAATGGAAGGACAAGGAAGACGAAGAAAATCTTGGCTGGCAGATATCAGACAGTGGACTGGTATGAACTCTGAGAGACTGCTCAGAATAGCTGAGAATCGCTCAAAATTTGCCAAGGTGGTCGCTGACCTCCGATAGGAGATGGCACTCAAAGAAGATGTTAACAGATAAGCTAGACCACGATATAACCTAAAATGGCATGAAAGGAAATGTAGTGACATCCTAAATTGTAAATGTAACCTAATCAAAAAAACAAAATCAGTCAAGTATTTGGGCCTCCATATCGATATATATATGAAGTGGAACTCCCGCACCACTTGCTTAACAAATAAGTTTGGTTTATAATTAATAGAATATAATATTTAAAAAATTTGTAAATGCAGCATTCTTAAGATGCTTATACTATTCCTGGGTAAATTCCTCACTGCAATATGGCACCACCTGTTTGGGTGGAGATTATTACAACAATCTACTTCCATTAATAAGAATACAAAACAGAATAATTAGAGCCATATCCACTACTGACTTCGCATATTCAACAAATTATCTGTTTGTCATGTATAATATTCTACCACTACAGAAACTATATCTCTATGGTTGTCTATTATACGCAAAAAAGGAACGCTGAAAGTTTCTTGGTATATAATGCAGACTATGGATTACGCTGCGGCCGGAACATGCTGGTAGTACCCAAGGCAAACAAAGAAATTGTTCATAAATTCTTCGAATACCTAGCGACAAGCAGCTCCAATAAATTCCCAAATGAAATCAAATCTAACCTCAGCTTATGCATTCAGAAAGAGATTGCGAGACTACCTCATGGGACTAAACAATGTTGACAATTACTTTAAACGTATAGTATAAGAGATCATTATAACTCACATACCATATCCAATTAAGGTACCAATATACTAACTAGTTCATTCACTTAGGAGACTAATATATTAATATGTACATCAAATCAAACCGTGTAAGGTGAGCCCTCATAGATGTGGTCACTGGACTCGCAGTGACTGTTTCGAAATAATTTAATTCTCTAGTAACCAGTATGGCTATGGCTCTCGGTTACACATAAATACACAAACTAACTTACTTTATCACTAAAACCAGTAACTTATTATAAACTACGAAAACTATCCGAAATGTATTTTACTCTATTTGTATATAAGGAAACATTATTCACTGTAACAAAACAAATAGCCAAAAATAAGTGTAATTACCAACAGAAAATGATAGTAATACTTGAACTGCATTGCATAATATTGTACATTGAATCGCAAAACTTGAATTGTATTGTATAATATTGTACATTGAATTGTATTGTATAGTACTGTACTTTAAAGTGCACAATTTGAATTGTATTATACAGGGTGATTCAGAACTCTTGAACGAAACTTCAAGGGGTGATAGAACACACCTAAACAAGCGCTTTTCGTCATACACTGCATGGCCCGAACTCAAGCGGTGAAGCGCTAGGGGTTAACAACTACTGTGTCAGGAAATGAAGAAACAAGAATGACAGAGGAGATTTGACACAATTGCAGAAATTACAGAACATAAATTAAAGAATTTTATTAAACAAATTACAGAAACTGCTCAAAACAGCGACCGCCAACATTAATGCAGGCTTCACACTTTCGACGAATTGATTGGCGAAAACACTAGGCATTTCTCGTACAGCAGCAGCGGCAATAGTAATCTTGGCAATAAGATCCTCATTGGAATCGGTGGGGCTATCGTAGATCAGGCTTTTCATATAGCCCCATAGGAAAAAGTCCAGACAAGAGAGATCGGACCACCCCGACCAATTCATCGTCCTGGAAATGTTGCATCCACGCTGAAATGGAGTGGCGCTCTGCCGTGTTGGAACCACATAGGTGTTTGAATGTTTGCTGGAGTTGGCAGAAGGTATGGGCCAATCAAATGGTCATGTAGGATTCCAGCCCAAACATTTATGGAGAAACGCTACTGGTACGAATATGAACGTGTGGCGTGCGAATTTCTGCTCGCCCACACGATAATTATGGGTATTAAAAATGCCCTCACATGTAAAGGTGCATTCGCCAGTGAATAAGACATGTGTGCATCAAAGTCCGGCTGCAATGTAGTCTGTTTCAGGAACCACTGTGCAAAATCCACACAAGGCCGGTAATCTGCAGGTGTCAAGGTGTGCACATTGCTGAAAGGTTTTACAATCAGGCACGCATCTGGTCGGAAAGCGCTCTCGGTACAGTCTTTGGGCTTCCCTCGCATTTCCGTCAGCAGCTCCGTAAATGATATGCATGTCAGCCTTCTCCTGATTTGTGAAAGAATCTATCCTTTTTGCACTCCACAGTAGAAATAACGACTGCAAAAACCAGCGCTTATAAATGCTCACCGGAAAGCGCCCTCTAGCGCTTCACCGCTTGAGTTCGGACCATTCATTGTATGACAAAAGGTGCTTGTTTAGGTGTGTTCTATCACCCCTTACAGTTTGGCCCAAGAAGTCTGAATCACTTTGTATAATACTGTACATTGAATTGTACACCTTGAGTTGTATAATACAGTATAAATATCTTGTATATGTGATGGGAATGATAATAAACTGATATAAAAATCAGCAGTGAAAAAAAAAAGAAAAAAAGACAAAGACAGCGAAAATAGGCAGAAACATTGAAAACATCAACTGCATCCAGGATGAAGAACCTATCAAACAAGTAAAACACTTATTTAAGTACACTTTTAGTGAATATAGCTAATTAAATATGGATATAGACAACATAATTAACAAGTCTCCAGATGGATTTAAAATTGGGTTAGAATTAGAATATCTGATCAAAGTTTGCAGACTACAAATATGGGAGTTCAGCAAAAGAGTGGGGGAGTGAACAAATGGCATCCATGGCCAAATTATATTAAAATGATGATAGTAGGAAGAGACTTCATATTGTTAGCTTTCATAAATGTGTCAGCAGGGCTAATATAAGGTGGCATGGTCACTTAAAGAGAAAATCAGAAAGAAAACAAAACAGATGTTTTATTTCAAGATGGTAGGTAAAACACTCAGTGGAAGATCAAGATCTGGATGTATTGATTCCGTAAGATGTGCTTTAGAAGGCAGAAATTTTAGATATCAGTGGATACAAGTAATCGACTATTTTGGAGAAAACATTTTGATAGGAGATTAGGAATGATGTAAATTTAATCATGTACTACTATTGTCGTAGCCTGTACAGCACATAAGAGTACATCTCAGGAAATTGGTGATGATAATAATATATTTACAATGCCATATTTAAGAGTGAAATCTTTTTTTTTTACAAGCGGCATTTTTTATGTTTCATATTGTTTTATTCAAAGTGCTAAAAGTGCTGTAGTGTACAGTACAGCAATTATCTGTAAGTGCTGTATATCAGTAGAATCCTTGATAGCCTACCTATTTTTATATCATCAGCAATCAATTGAATATATCCTATCAGATCCTTCCCAATATCATTAATAACTCCCACCCACCCACTGGTACACAGATTGATCCCTGGGGTACATCACTGATCAACTGAAATCTGATAGATTCTCTACCACCTTCCACTAATACCCGTTTCTGTCAAACCATAGTAAAGTCCATCAGTATCATATTGTATCCATGTCCATTATCTAACTCAGCCGTTAATATTATTATAAAATAACCTAACACTAATTGGATTCAAGTCATCCGATATCATTAGCAGAATGCCCCTTCTCTTCTATCCTGTCTCTCCTTCCTAAAAATAATGTACTTTGACACTCGATACCAGTTAGTACGTCTGATTCTGATACCCAGGTCTCATTAATGCCTACAATTTGGGTCCCAACATATTGACAAAGGCAACAAACTCTACCCTCTCTGTTTCTGATACTCCTAGCATTCGTATCATTATGCTACAAGAAACTGAATCAGTTTACTGTAGCATAATCCCACCAGTATAATATGCTGTGGGAAATCTCATCTATCAAAGTACATAACTTTATACTTATATTGAATTAACATGCCAGCAAAGGTTATCGATTGGTAGAACGTCTGCTACTAATGGCTCACGCAAAACGTCAAGCAAAGTTTGAGCGCAGTTAGTAGTTCGAAGGGGATCAATCGTTCGATGCTGTTGGCACACTCTCCCTCGATGAAAAAAAAGAATGTTGATACAGATTTAAGGAAGTGGTTACGGCAGATAAAGGATAATAGTGTTGTTGGAAAAGTCGTTAGCGTGTTGTGCAGATGTGACAATAGAAGAAGAGTAGAAATAATGAATAGCAAAATGGCGGAATTGTGTGAAGCAAAAGGGGGGGGGTTCAATGTGAATCTGAGGAGTGAATTTGAAAGAAAGTTGGAATATCTTAAAGTTGGTGGATTGCATTTTGAATGGGTTGGTGTTGGGCTTTTAGAAAGGCTATTGTTTGCTTAGAAAGCAGAAAATCAAGAGTAAAGGAAACAAACGATCTAAGGGTACTAGTGAAGAGGAATGGCACATCTAACTGGTTGTAACACAGGAGGAGGATGGATACGAGGTAATTGAAGATGTGGTTGTAACTCAAGGTAATGGAATGCATAAAGGTGAGGATGAGACAGGTATGAATGGCAATCAGAGTCAGGATCAAGGAAACGGAATTGGACAGACCAAACAGAGGTGTGGTATAGCAGCTAGAATGGCCTCAAACACATAAGGATTGTTATGTTTGTATACATATGTAAGGGGTATTCGAAATAAGAGCTGAGTTTATCCCACTGATTGGGTCAGAATGCACAAAGTCAATTGTTATAAGTGAAACTTGATAGACTGATGATGTGATATCAGGAATAGAAATGGAAGGATGTGTTAATTTTCCAGAAGGATAGGAAGGTAAAAAGAGGAGGAATACTGTTAATGATTGTAGAGGAATGTATCCACAAACTGTGAAAATTGATAGTAAATGCGCAGATTTTGAATCTGTGTGGTGTGAAGTCGAAATTACCAAGCTACTGATAGGATACTGTTATATAGGCAAAGGAATGCAGAGAATACTGATTGTAAAATACTTTGGCAAATTAATTGGGCATTTAAACAGATGATCTTGATAGGAGACTTCAATTATAGGAATATAGAATAGAAGGAGAAAATAGTATACGGGAACAAGTAAAGTCAGTTGCTTAATTTCTGAGAATAAATATAATCTACATGTGACTAAAGCAACTAGACGCTTTAGTGTTTGGGATTTAGTGATAACTTCACAAGATATAGTTGCTAAGGAACTATTGACACTGCTGCCAGTTAGTGAGAGTGATCATGACGGTTACTTATTTGGGGAGTTGTAAAACAAGAAAAGGTTACTGCCAGAAACAGATATATGTGGAATTATAAGTGAATGATTATGGGAAACTCTGTAGTCAACTAGCATCAATACATGGGATAAATAAGCTGTGTAGAAAAGACGCTGACAGCACATGAACATTTATAAGACAGTATCTGGCTCAAGCAATGTATTAACTGCATTACAAGGGTTAAGTGAACAAATAGAGTAGGAGTGAAATGGAAGAACCGTGAAATCAGGCAATCTGTTTTGAAAAGAAAATGCTATGGAGGAGGGGATGACAAGTAAAGAAAGAAAAGGGCAGTATGTGAGATTTTCTAGTCAGGCCAAGCTTAATTCCAGGGATTTCTTTAGCTATATTATTATTATTACCACGGGCTACTCCAGGAGTCCTTAGACTCATCGAGGGAGGCCCTAAACATCATGTTCACGCAGCTGTTCAACATTCTCACAGTATCTATCATACCTTGCCTTGAACTCGCTCACTGTCATAGCACCCACAACAGACTATGGCAGCTTATTCCACTCATTTACCACTCTAAAAGTAAAGAACCCAGCTCTAACACCCCTGCTAACGACGCTCTTGCCCAGCTTCCATGGGTATCCCCTAGTTCTTCCACCACCAGTCCTGATCTCAAAAATATCATCTGAATTAATCCTATAGAATCCTTTTAGCAATTTGAATGTCTCCCCTTTTCCGCCTATCAACTAGTTTCTGCAACCCACAAATCTTCAACCTGTTCTCATATGGTTCATTCCATAGACCTGCTATCATCTTAGTCACTCGCCTCTGGATCCTCTCCACCTCCTCCCCATCAAGAAGGAACCGAGGTGACCAAACCTGGGCACGTAGTCGAGATGAGGTCTTATCAGGGCTCGGTACAGAGGTACAATAACTTGTTTTTCTCTGCTCGTCAAAGTATTTTTCAACAACCAAGTTAATTGATGAGCTGATTTAGCTACTTTTGCAGTGTGCCCCCTAAACTTCATCTCACTATCCACCAACACTCCCAAGTCCCTGGCCTCATCAATCTCTTGGAGTACAGTTCCACCAATGTGGTATACTGCTGCTAATCTTTTCACTCCGAAATGCATAACCTTACATTTTGTCACATTAAATTGACATCCATTCTCCTTAGTCCAGAACTCCAATCTATCTAAGTCATCTTGCAAGACTGACATCTTCTGCATTCACTATCGCCCTACCCAACTTTGCATCATCAGCGAACAAATGAACTGTCCCACTTAGACCCTTCCCTATATCGTTAATGAACAGATTAAACAGCAGTGGTCCAAGAATAGAACCCTGTGGCACACCACTAGTCACAGGCCGTTTTTTGGACTCTACTCCTGAATAAACTACTCTTTGATATCTCTCCATCAACCACCCAGCTATCCATCTCACCAACCCTATATCCATTCCCATATGTTGTAGTTTACGGATTAGAATTCCATGTGGTATTCTGTCAAACGCCTTTGCCAGGTCCAGCAGTATCACTGTAAACCCATTTCCCTTATCCAGTTCAGCCGTCACCTTGTTATAAAACTTGAGCAAGTTACTGAGGCATGATCTACCCTTCACAAAGCCATGCTGTCCTCTGTACAGTATCTCATTTTCATCAATCCATTCCTGTATTTTTCCCTTGACTACTTTCTCCAAGACCTTGACGACTCCTGATCGGTCAGTAATTTGCAACCATAGTCTTGGATCCTCCTTTATGCAGTGAAACTATTTTCCCCTCTTTCCACGCCTTCGGGACTAAGCCAGACCCGAGACTCAGAATAAACAACATGGTCAAGGGCACTGATAATTCCTTAGCCGCTTCACGCAAGACCCCTGCCGTTATACCATCCAATCCCACAGATGTATCCACATTAAGGTTCTGTAATAGACTATTCACCTCCACTTCATTCATCACAATTCCTGTATAAACTAATGGCTCCTTCATTTTTTCAATGTCTCCACCTGGATGATATATACCATCCAATCCCACAGATGTATTCACATTAAGGTTCTGTAATAGACTATTCACCTCCACTTCATTCATCACAATTCCTGTATAAACTAATGGCTCCTTCATTTTTTCAATGTCTCCACCTGGATGATATACTTTTGCAAAGTGCGTGCTCAGTAACTCCACTTTATCGACTGGTTCAGTGACCTTCTTACCATCGTCATTCCTTAAAATCATTTTGCCATGTACAGTTTTTTTCTTGATTGCAGCATATTGAAAGAACTGTTTGGGATTCTCTTTTGCTTGCATAGCTAGTTTCCTTTCATAATCGGCTTTTGCTGTTTTTACCACACTCGTTACCCTTCTGGCCTGTACTTTATACCGTTCATGTGCCTGCAGGTCACCCCTTTCTTTAAATTCCCTCCATAGTTGTTTCTTTTTTTGCAGCTCAAGCTTAATGGTGTTATTCATCCATTTAACCCCTCCTTGTTTCACTATTCGGACCTTAGGTATACAATCAGCCATAACCTCCTGTAAATGCTCTTTGATCACTTCCCATGCTCTATCGACGTCCAGCCCATGCAGTTGTACATGCCATGGCACTGATCCAAGCAATCTCCTAAGCTTGTCATACTTGCCAGCAAGGTAATTCCACATATACCCTGTCTTAATCCCAAATTTCACACCTTTAGCCACCTCCCAGGTCAAGACCTTATGATCTCTCACGAATAGGTGGCAACATGGTCATATTCATTACAGTCAAATTCTCAGATACTATTACCAGGTCAAGCACTCTCACACCCCTAGTATTTTCAATTACATGCTGTTTCAGATAGTTATCCCTTAATAATTGAATAAAATCCATTTCCTTCCTCACATGTGTCCTCTCCTCCTTCCAATCAATGTTACCATAGTTGAAATCCCCCATAATAATTACCCTCCTTCCACTCATTTCATCAATTTGTTTATGCATACCATCTATTCCATCACCTGGTCTATAGCAGCACCCAACTGCATATTTTATTCTGCCAGTATCAATCTCACACCAAATAGCCTCAAATGAGCTCCTTTCACTATCCTGCAATACTTCAATTCTCCTTGGCTGCAGTTCATCAGCTATCATCAATAACACCCCTCCTCCAATTTTATTCTCTCTGTCCCTCCTAAACATACTATAACCTACACATTCTATCCCACTAACTATATCATCTTCCGTCAGCCATGTTTCACTAATGCCAATAACCTGTGGCCAGGAAGAGCCAATCAAGGCCAACCATATGGCAAGCAAGAGAAAGAATAATTAGCGCAGGTTGATATAGCATCACAGCGACCTTTGCAAATGATATAGTGGAATTATTTAAGGAGCACTTTATCAGCTTATACCAAACTAGTGTAAATGATTCCGTGCAATATATATAGAAGGGAGGCAAGTGTTAAGAGAATTGGAAGTGAAATAATCAGGGGTGTATCATGTGCTGATTGGGTTAGATATTAATAAGGCTGTGGGAATGGATGACGTATCGCTAGGTATTCTTAAGGAGTGTACACAACAGTGTATGCTGTTGATCTAGTTATTTAATGAATGTCTTGCAGTGGGTAAAGTTCATAAGGAGTGGAAAGGAGGAAAAATAGTACCACTCTTGACTAACTGCAGTTGTAGTCAAGGTGCTGGAGAGACTGATTAGGAACAAAATACAAGATTGGTTTGATGGACACAGTATTTTTTATGATGGAGTGAGAAAGATAAGGGAGAATCATATACATACAGTGATATTCTTTGTATAAGCGTTTGATAGGTAAGTTGGTGTACAGACTGCAGCCAATGAGAATAGTGTATATTGGTTAGATGGATCAGAGGTTGGCTCTCTAGGAACTATACGGGCAAGTTGAGTATGAAGGAGCATTGCCTAAAAAAAGAAGGTTAACCAATGGCGTTTACCAGGGTTCTGTTCTTCAACTCATTGTTAACCTGTTTATAAATGATATATCATGTGAACTAACAGAATTGTCAATTGTTTGGTGACGACGCAAAAGTTGGGGAGAATTATAAGTAAGGAGCACCGCTTATATTAATTCCCTTCAGAAAGACCTGAATAATCTTTTGGCTTGGACAAGTGGGGTTGAATTTTTAATATTTTGAAGTGCAAAAATATAAGGCTGTGTACTATATTGATTGACAGTGCTATACTGCAGGAAGTGTATGAAATTCGAGAGTGATGGTTGACAGCCGACTAAAGTTTAGAGGGCATATTGCAAGTCTTGCAAAGACTGCACATTATAATGCCACTATGAAAAGAAGTACTCTGACATATAGGGATAAGGAAGTGGTTGTGCTACTCTTTAAAGCACTGGTTAGATCAAGCTTGGAATATTGTGCTCAGATTTGGTAGCTGTTAATGTTGACTCCTAGACAGAAAAATATCCACCTGCTCATAAATATTTATCAAAAAAAGTTGGATTGGTCCTTCAATACCCAGTTGATCATGATTTAATTGCATGAGAGTCTGGGCTTCAGGGAACATGCAGTGAATAACTGGCAAGGTGCCTTCCAAATATTAAATTAAACAAAATGAATAAGGTGACTATCGTTGGGAAATCTTTTCAATATTTATTCCATCTGAAGTTTATTATTGCATGGGCATCTCCATGGAGTCCTAAGACTCGTATGCAGCACAAACTGTCCACACAATATTTATCGTACCTCTCCTTGAATCCATCGACTTTGGCAACCACTTCATTCATTCACTACTCCAAGCGAAAAATGTAGTCCACACATCCTAACATTGCTCTTAGCCAATTTCTAGGGATGACTTCTTGTTCGACCTCAAAATACACTGCTTGGAAAGAGGTCAAATTTTATCATGCCATGTAACGTGTCACGTGTTTGTAGTCAGTATAAATTGGAGGAATATGATGCTCCCAAGTCAGTGCAACTGTGCCCAGGTGAAATAGCTGTGAGAATGGAACCAACATAGGTTGAAGATGGCATTTTGATAGGATGTCATGTTGCAGGTATAACCGCTTGGCAAATAGTTGACAAATTTGGCCATCTCAGGTCAACGGTCAGTGATACTATACCGAGATGGAAGTGCAGGAAGTCAACTGCATGCTATCTGTAGTGGATGACTCACTGAGCATGACTATAGGGTGTTACAAAGGATATGTAAAAACCACAATCTGTTGGCTGATATGTTGAATGCAGAGTTCCAGGAGTGAACTGAAACATAAATCTGCACAAAAACATTCAGAACCAAAGTTCACATGGGTTTCCATGGTAGGACTGCAATATACAAGCCCTCATTACCCAAATCAACATGCAACACCATCTTCAGGGGTGCAAAGAGTGGGATGTGGAAGTATGGAAACCTGTGTTATGTAGCAAAGAATCACTCTGCATCCTCTACCGAGCAGATGGATGGGTATGGTGAATGCCTCTTACCAGAGAATGTAACCTCCACCCTGTAATTCAGAGATGGCAGTGTGATTGCAACATACAGTTTTTTTTTTTGGTTTTGCCTTGGACCTCAGTTTGTGGTGCCACGAACATTGAACTCTGAGAGATATCGAAACATTATGGACAATGCACTGTGTCAAAAGGCTTTTGCTGTAATTGCATGGTTTGTGGACAGGAATGTCCCCACAAAGATCTCAACCGAATTGAACACACACACACACACACACACATATATATATATGGGATAACCTGGAGCATCAGGTTGGTAAATCAATGCCTGTACATCGATATTGCTTTACTAACACTTTTTTTTTTTTTTTTTTGCTGTAGAACAGCACTAGTCAACCTAAACTTTTTCACTATCTCTGAAATTGAGATTTTTTTGAACTTACTCATTCAGATCATGTGATAAACTTATGTTACAATGTAATCACTGCCAGTTTGACAAATGCACATAATTTCCTATTGGAGGTGGGAGGAATCAATCACTAATCAGTAAGCAAATATGTCATATCTCACATACAGAAAATTGACCTAAATTTAGATAAAAAGCAATGAGGAGGTTGCTATCATCCAGAGATATATCATGCAGTATCATTTCAAAGTATCCTTTCTTGATAACACTACAGGCACCAGTGAGGTTCCCAAGCTCTTATATGATACTAATTTAAAAATATGATAAAGGAAATAAGATGAGAGACACAAAAACCGAAGGATCTTTGCTGGTTAGCATTAAAACTACTACCAGGTATTAGTTTTGATGCAAACCAGCATTAAAATTTTGCAATTGTAATTTTAAAATTACAATTGCAAAAGCAAGTGCCTTATGAGCAGAAAAATACCGTATAAACATATTTTGATTTTACTTATCCATAAATGTGAAACATAGGACAGTGATGAGCAAAGATGTGAAGTTGGAATCAGAAGCAATTCTGTTTACTGGAGTCAGAGTCAGTAAAAACGTACTGATTCCAACACCTAATGAATTTAAATTGTAATATAAATACGTTAAAATTTCCTATTTCACAGATAATTTGATTAACCTAAAAAAAAATTCAGGTTATATTTTAATTTCAAGTTCTTTGCGAATTTCAAAAGAAAACATTTCATATTATTATTAGAGTAATTATTTGGACAATAGATCAAGTGTTAACTAACAAATATTTATTAAACCTACTAGTTTCACCAAACTTTAGCTGTTGGCATCAAAAGCATTTCAGCTATGCAAAAGTTTTTAATAAAAGCAAACAGATCCAGATCAAGAAATTCAACTACCTTTATACAACCCATAATATAATAAGTCTAAACCTTCTCTACCAGATAAGCAAGTTATTCTTAATTTCTCAGACCGCATCTTAAAGAAACCTGAAATCGATATTCTCAAGAAAGGTTTCAACTATGCCATAACTCCTCAACAGATACCTAAAGTGGAATTCATCTGCAGTTTAGACAAAGCAATCTCATTATTACCACTACACATAGCAAATGATCTCAGACTAAAAAGTTGCATAATACTCTCCTCTCCTAGAACCACAAAACAAAACTTCACCTCTCCAGATAGAACTATTCATAATCTAAAAAGGAACAAAGACATCATAATACTTAAGGCAGATAAAGGCAACAGTACTGTAATACTGAACACCAAGGATTACGAGGATAAAGTAAACAATCTACGATCGGACTTGTCTGTTTACTGTATTTTATTTTAACGAAAGATCCTACATGAAAAAACCACTATGATACAAACGAATTACTACGCAACATGTCCAACTGGCCAACAGATCTGATTAAAAAACTAAAATCCATGCACCCTTTAACTCCAAGACTCTATGGTGTTCCAAAAGTGCACAAAGATGGTATTCCTTTAAGCCCTATTGTGGATGGAATCAACTCACCTACTTATTGTCCAAACATCTCTCCAAACTCTTACAACAACATATCCATAACTCAGAGAGTTACATCAGAAACTCACAACATTTTGTGGAAAAATTAAAAAACATTACCATATCAGAAAATGATCTTCTAGCTAGCCTAGATGTCACCTTTCTTTTTACAAACGTTCCCGTGGTGGAGGTCATCAGCATCCTAGGTACCTTGTTCCCACAAGATATAACCTCACTGTACGATCATTGCCTAAATTCAAACTATTTTTCTTGGAAGAATACGATTTACCAACAATTAACTGGCTTGGCAATGGGCAGTCCTTCTTGTGCTGACCTATTTATGGAAGACCACAAAAATAAAATCCTATCTCAAATAATTCCTAAACCAACAATTTGGTGGAGATGTGTGGATGACATCTTCACTGGAGCCACAACAAGGATGACCTACTTGACTTCCTCAATACGATCAACTCCTTTCATCATTCTATTAAATTTACTCTGGAACTTGAAAGAGACAAACAACTGCCGTTCTTAGACATCTTAATTAAGAAGCAAATTAATGGCCATATAAACCTATCACTTTACAGGAAACTACAAATACAGGTCGCTATCTACATTTCAGCTCCTCTCACCATATTTCTCACAAACTCAGCATAGCACATGTTAAAGAAAAGAGCTGTCTGCATCACAACAGATAACAAGGACCTTCAAGATGAGTTAACATTGATATCTAATAATCTGTACTTGAACGGCTACCCACAAAGACTCAACAAAATCCTTTTCTCTGAACAACCACAAAGAGAGTGAGAGGATACTCAATATATATCAAAACTCTTGCAATTCCGTATGTGGGTGGCATCTCCAACAAGCTCGCTAGTCTCCTCAAATTACACAAAATAAGAGTGACATTCAAACCTACAGAAACAATTCGGAAACTACTAAGATCTCCAAAAGATAACCATCCTTTCTATAAATATGCTGGAGTTTACAATATTCCATGCTATGTGGTTCAAGTTACATTGGGCAGACATCAAGAAGCCTCAAAATTAGACAGAAGAAGTATATTGATTATGTCAAAAACAACAGACAAGACATATCAGGCCTGTCATCTCATTTTTCCATAACCATGTCACTGAGTGGGATAAAAGCTGTTCCCTTACATAGAAGACTACCACTCCCACATGTTTAAAGAAGCAGCCACAGTTGCTCGCTCTGTTGATAACCTTAACAGGAACCAGGGTTTAATACTCCAAGAGATATGAAAAACCCTAATTAGATCTCTTAACACACAGGAAATAAACTTCAATGCAAACTACAGAACGTTCCTTAGCAACAACTAGTTAATCATGTACACACGATACGTGTATCACTCACGTTCAATGTTATTTTAGTTTGTAACTATATAATCGTTAGAATTTTACAGTTATTCATATTTGTGTAATCTTTTTTAACCTAAGTGCTTGTGCCCTGAAGATGCTAAGGTTTAATATTTATTAGTTAACACTTGATCTATTGTCCAAATAATTACTCTAGCTAGATGATCAAGAAAATAAACATTCATTATTTTATATTATTGTTACGTGACACCTCCAGGGAGGGCACTTACTCTACAACTCTGTCTCCATAACTCAATCCACCAAAATGCAACTACACCATCTACCACTAGTATTTTCACAAACAATCACAAACATCCATGCCAGGATTCAAACCCGCAGCTTTTTGTCTGGAGAGTAGATACCCTAAACACTCGGCCAACCAGGCAGGCAATATATATGATAATTTATATATATTATGTATTATGCAAGTGAAAGCAACAATCTATTAAAAAATTCACAATGGCAAAAAAAGGTGTCAACAAAGTTTGCTGTTTTTGAACAACTTATAACATAACAGATGGTAAATGTATTACTGAAGGTGATTGTGAAAAAGCATATCATCCAAAAATTGGTAGTTTTTGTGGTTGTGATAAAAAATGAAACTACAAGAGCATGAAATTTAAAAGATACTTGTAGTGTTTTGTCTTTTGTTTAAAATTTAAGGTTACTGAATGTTTGTAACTTCTTTAACAAACAGAATAAAAAAAAGCCACAATGGCTATAGCTATTAATATAGCTATAGCCTTCAGATCCAAATAACAGAAGTTACAGTAACAAAAATAGCTATAGCCTTCAGATCCAAATAACAGAAGTTACAGTTACAAAAAGTAGCCTCATGGTTCATGATGGCAGTGTTGAAATGCCTTGCATGTTGGGTGCTTTCAATCAATATAGGAAATAATTAGTATATTTATTTATTATATTGATATATATATATATATAAATGAGTAAGGTTTTGTGTACTGACTCCACAGCCTTAATGATGAGTGGTGCACTGTAGTAACAAAATGCAAAAAGTTATTGAAATAGTAAAAAGATAGAACTCAGGAACTGTAGATGTGTTATGCAACTTGCAATATATATTTAAACACTGTACAGAAATCTAAAATTATATGGATACACATCAACAGTGGTATGCATGTTGAATGTCTCAAGGAAATGCATGCACAACAGGAAAATCAATTAGGATAGTAAGATTAATTACTATACATCTACACATAAGACAATATTTGAATTTGTTTGCACATTTGCTGAAACAAGGGGTCATCTTGTACTTTGAGTATAAAATCTGAACTTTTGAATTCAGATTTCAGTTTGACTCCCATCAGTGAAGTGGGAAACCTTTATCTGGTTTCTTTCGACTAAAGGTGAGTTAGCCGGTCTCATACAGAGATAGGGGATATTTTTTCACCTGGAAACTCTGGTTTTTCGTCCCCCCCCCCCCGAACAGGTAAACCAGCCATGTGAACCCACATGGATTGCAATCATGAATACGTCCCAGCCAGATGCTGGTCCCGAGCCTGGATAAAATTGGGGGATTGGGGAAAGCAACGATGAACTACCCTGTAAAAATCTCAACAGGAATACTTTGTGAGCAATGCCTACAAAGTCACCTACAGTCAGAAACAACTGAAAGGGAAAATCAGATCAGATGAACAACACTGTCAAGTGATTTCTAGCACTACAACAATGTATTATGTAGTGGTGTTATATGCATGTACTGTGTTTTGATAAGCTTTTGCTTTTATATATCAATTAGCATGTTAATATACTGATATATTACAGTATTAATATCTTTTATACATATTTGTATTTTATAAATATAGTCAGTAGGCCAGCTTGTAGTTTTTCATTTGAATCCTAACAAAGTAGCACGATCACATGAATTACAACATACAAAGCCATGTACAAACATAATTTTAAGGATCCTCTCATATCAGAAGACATCACTCATAAATTACAGTAAAGTAAATGCCTGCTGCAATTTTGATGCCTACAATTACATTAAATGTGTAAAAAGGTCAGAGTAAGTGTAAAATTTCGGATCATCAAGTGTAACAAAATTTTGGAAATCATCTTACATATATAGTTGCCTTGTGCACTAGCATATGTGGTACTATATATATATCAGTAAAGAGAACACAGCCAAATGTACAGATGAAAGATAGCACACTAAACAAAAATTGTTGATAGGACATTGTTAAGTGTGAACAGAATCAGATAATATTGTCCTGCATACACCCCATGAGAGAGAGAGTGTGTGTGTATATATGTATACAGTATGTCAATGTGCTAATCTTAATATGGTTGTGTTAAACTTCCCATTTGGGAAACTAATTCTTAGACCTTCCACCAACAGCACCCATAGAGGGCACCCTAATAGGCTTTAAAAAGTAATTTTTTCTAGTTGTTTTGTATGTTTTTAAATATATTGTATTCCTGAAGATGTCTCTATGACAGACAAAATACTAGACTGATTAAACCTGCTGCTTAATTATCTTTGTGCTGTTCATTCTATTAAATTTCAGTATGATATTTGAAACTGATGATCATTTAGAATGCTGGCCACTCTTGGCAATAATCTCAGCTAGGCAGACAGACATTGTCAGTCACTGCATTTGTTGAATATTGATTAAATATGTTGGAATAGGAACAACTAACACACCTTGGAATAAAGGAGCACTTTTGAGGGTGAAGACATGCCAGATCAAGATCATCATTAAGGATTATCATTACCAGCATTCCACAAGATTTAAGTTAGTCTAGAATGGCAACAGAATAAATTCCCCAAACTATTCAAAATTTTATTTTATAACTAATCTATCAAATGTGTGCAAGATTAGTTTTGTTTATGAGGAAGAGGTACATTACAAGTGATTCATACTATTCCATTACAATGGCTAGTGTTCTTCCAATCTTGTGAATTTGTATACACAATGAATTTTGTTGTGAGTAAAAGTTATAAAGGGTATGTGGCCAATTATGCAAGATGGTTCAGGAAACTGAAGTTTCCTCAGAGAAAATGTTGTAAGCTTGTGATTTGTTATGCATTAAACAAATTGGAAGCATAAGAACATAAAGACTACAGCTGTTGCTGCAGAGATGTGTGTACATACACACACCATAATTAATAATACAACACTTTGGATAGAGTATAATCAATCGGCTGAGAGAACTTCAGCTTTCATATTATTAGTGCTTGATTAATTGAATTAGAAATTCTTGGAAAGATGGACTACTCATGGTTTGACATATTTGTTTCAAAGCAGTAACAAAAATTCATCAAGGACAATATTTTTACATTACTACATTACAGTCTAGCATCAATTATAATGGCAACTACAAAGATATGGTAGTTATGAGGATGTAATTATAATAATTATGTATCAGATACATAATTTAATTACTTTCAGCACATTACACCAACACCAGGAACTCAAGATAATTTATTTCAAAATAAGAAACAAACAGAATAAAATACATAATATACTTAGAGTAAATTAGATCATATATGCTGCACAAAGGTGAACTAACTTGTAAAAAATAAGCATATAATCCTTCTGAGTAAATTCTGCTTCTGCATCAAACCATTAAGTTCTCTTTAAGGAAATTTCTAACATCAAAATTCTTTTAGTTAAAATTAATACAGGTATCATTTATGTTGCAATATAACTGACCACTTTTACAGAAAATTTGGTATTTTATTATTATTATTTTTTTAATAAGTGAAATGCATTTCCCATTTAAAATGGGATGTATTTATCAAAATTTTTTCCAATGTTAAAAAAAATACTTTAAATCAAAAATGAATTTGGTTATGATATGGAAAAAGAAAAGAAATTCAAACCATTTAAAAATAATAACCAGAATAATTCATAACTGCTTTTTTCTGAATATACATTATGCAAGAATTTACATTTCCTCTGATACTTTTAAAGTAATCCATAATGAAAAGACCTGAAAACTTAAAGTAGCTGTTTTGAGTTTTATATTAGTTATACTTCATGTACTTTCAGATAAATTTTGATAATCAAGTGTACATAAATGCAGTTATGTCAAAAACAGAGGTATTTAAATAAATGAAAGTCATTTATTTTAAATGGCAGTAATGTTGAAGAGAAAGAAATTAACTTGATATAAATAAAAACTTTATTAAAACAATTGTATGCCATGAAGGATGTCACACAATATTACACGCTATTCCATACAATATTACATACTATTATTTTCCCAGCTGAAGAGATTAGGAATAAACATTAGTAAAGTGCTGACATATAAATGAAATCATTTAATAACAGGTTCCTTATATAAAATTTGTAAACCGTGTGATGCAACATGATTGAAATAACTGTATAAGTCAGGTGTCATAAAAAACAAAGCAATTTTAATGCTTAAACATGATTTTGAACTGTTGATGTAAGAAAACAGGCCCTTAAGAATAGTTTAAAGCAAAACCAGTAATTCATTTACTCTGTATAAGTGTGTGTGCATACTCTCTCTCTCACGCACACATACGCACATCTCCATTCTGGCGAGTTCTGCAAAACAAAGAAAAAAAATGCATGAAGAAATAGAAATCTGTACAACTCCATCTATTATTAATATACACCTCACATTAGTGGTTGAATTGAAGAAGTTTGTCCTGTTCCCATGAAATCCTGGTTTGGCCACTGATTTTTCCAAAGTTTTATCCTAAAAATGATTTAAATTATACTGAATTATAAAATAACCATGTGATAATTAAGAAATAAGGTATAATTTACAAGGTAATGCATTTTACACAGTTAATATTTTGTGTGTTTAATTATTAACATTTATAAGAAAATATAAATTAACGGTTAAGTCTAATTATTGAAAACTTTTACTGATTTATTGTTTACATGACCTAGTTCTACTAAAATCACACACTTCTCAAGTGCAAGATGGAAATGAACAGAAAAAAAAAATTAACCACAAACCATAGTTAATTATAATAATGGAGAAAATGATATGAAATAGGAAGTGATCACCAGCTTCTGTTGGGCAGGATAAGAGTGAGTATCCTGTTAAATATTTGTATTAAATGTTTCGCAAAGAATCAAATATATAAATATTACTGGGGGAAAAATGAGGAGTTTGAAAAGACCCAAACCTTAGAAATTAAATGTTGTCATATAGCTAGATTTAAGCTGTATGCATGTAAAGGATATAACAGAACTTTTAAATAAAATATAAATTTTTTATGAACAGCATTAATTTAACCTTGGTATCTTCCTGTGTCTGGTTGCTACTGATGAGACCTCGATAAGTCAAAACCAGTCTTCTTAATGCATAGCATTATGCAAGTCCAAAAGATGTGTGCTTTTCATTATGAGATACTAAGGCAATTGATGTGAAGTCATCGGTCTCTGTTACAAGCAAGCTAGTAATGATATTCATGTGCCAACTTTGTTCACGCTTGGATAAAGGATTAAACAATAACGTAATTTGGCAAGCATAATTTACTGAGTGGAGAAAAATGCTGCAGTGAGACTGAAGCCAATAGAAAGTTGAAAACTAGCTCAGAGTATGATAAAAAAAAAGAAAAGAAAAAGAGGTAATTTGGAGGCATTCAATGGAAATTATTTGTAGTTTATCTTTTGAATGCTGTAAAAAACAGCAAAGGAAAAATGTGTAGGGTAGATCTGGACTATTGTATGTGCAAAAATGTGGTAGCTAAAATTGGGATGAAGATGCATTTTATTATTAATATTAATACATGCCACCTCCAGGGAGTCCAAAGACTGAGGGAGGACGCCTACTCTAGAGCTCTGTCTCCACCCCTCAATCTACCTACAATGAACCACAACTACACCAATGCCATCTACTGCCCACAACCACTAGTAGTATTTTCACAGACATCCATCATACACATTTCACAATCTTCCATGCTCATGGTGGGATTCGAACCGGCAGCCTTTTGGCTAGAGAGCATCCGCTCTCTAGCCAAAAGGATGCAGGTTTGAATGGATACGCTAACCACTCGACCAACCAGGATGGCAGGTTTTGCTTTTGAGAAACAACCTTATCAAGAAAGATCATTATTATTATTATTAGTGGTGGCGACTTAAGTAGAAGGATGATCTTTAAGAAACTTGAAAGTGAAATATGCTTCATAACTGCAGAATTTGGAACATGCAATCAGAAATGTGAATTCATTTTAAGTTTACTGCAAGAAGTGCTTCAAACATCAGCATAAGGAATAACTCATCACAATCTAAATTTTCAACGTGTTTTAAATGAAAACTCAGTAAAAATGTATTTATTTATGCTAGATATGTTCATGGGTATAATTTTAAAATGATTAAATTATTACTATTATTGAGACCTCTAGGAAGCCAAGGATTCATCAAGGATACATAATCAACCACACTAGCTGTCATATTTTCTTAACCTCATTCACACTATATGCACTCACTACTCTAACAGACAGACTATTCCACTCACTTGCTGTGTGTGTGTGGAGGGGAGGGGGAAAATAATCTAGCTCTTAGCACTTTCTTAAATGTGAAAGAGAAAAAAAAAACTTCCATGGATGCTCCAGGGAACTTGGTAAACACCTAGAATGGACAGAGGAGATCATTTATCCTCAGTGGAAGGTAACAAAATATATCCAGGTCAGTTATGACAAAGAATCACACTAGTAAAAAAAAAAAGTATACTACAGCACCAGTGAGAATGTTTTTCTTTGATAGATTGTTTTTTCCTAATCAATATAAGGAAGGATTAGAGAAAAAAAAGCATTCACTTTTTCTGCAAAAGATCACAAAATTCATTATTCTTAAATGAATATATATTATGCTATTAGCTGTCAGTAAATCATGATATTAAATTAGTTTAATATTAAAATTTGACATAAGTACAGAAAAACAGAAAATAAAAATATGTTTACAGAATACCCAGTTTTGCATGTCATGGAGCCACAATAGCTTATCCATCTTCAAATAATACAAGTAAAAAAATTTTAATATCAAACTAATTAGTAATATCTAATATCAAAATACCTGCTGGTCTGATTTGTCATGTGGTTAGCATATAGCTCTGCAACCAAGAAAAAAAAAAAAATTATGGGTGGCCACACTAAGATTCAAACAGCAAGAATATCTTTAGCTGAAACATTTCATTGCCCTATGTGACATAACCATCATGCATAATTATAGAAGCTTGTAGTGCTATGAAAAAGTTCGCTGTTTGGTCTGTAGGGCAGTGTTTCTCAACCTGTGGTCCGCAGGCAGACTTAAATTAATTAAATAACTATATATATTTTTTAATTATCCAAAGAAAAATTAAAATTGAATAAGTAAAAATTATTGAATTCAAATGGAGACTTAAAAAAAAACAACAAATATGGTCAGAATGTTCAAAGGCGGAAGCAATAAAACTATTCGGCTGCTACAAATTTAGCGGCAGAATGACGAATAATAAAAGAGGGGTGAAGTGACAACAACATAGTTTTATTGCATCTGCCTTCCCTTGCTGTTTTGTCAGATTTGAAGTGAATATGTGTTATCCATATTTCAACCAATTGCTTGTTTACTGATTTTTATTATTGAAGGTTTCTCTCCTTCAACCAAGGCTTAGTATATCTTTAATAGTGCCAAGTGATACTTGGAAAAAGTGTGTCGTGAGTTAACCCTAGCATTATATATTTATATATTTTTTGGAAACGTTTTTTAATAAAGGAAAAGTGGCTTAGAATTAGGACTTTGAAAAGAAGGGCAAATGAAACATGATACTAACCCTAATTGTGATATACGTGTTGTAACGGCGAGTAAGTCTGATACTATTAAAGAAGAAGAAACAAGCAGTTCAAAGTAAAAATACAGTAGGAAATATAACAGTTCATATTTGGAATTTGGGTTTACTTGGTGTGGAGATGGAAGTGAACAGAAACCTCAATGTGTTTTGTGTTATGAAGTGTTGTCGAACGAGTGCATGAAACCTGCAAAACTCCGACGACATTTAGAAACTAAACAACTAAACATTGTGATGTGAAAAATGAGCCAATTGAATTTTTTCAGCGACGTTTAGGGACATTAAATCATGGAAAAGATGTAGTTTCGACCATGGGTTCCATTAATAGCAAGGCGCTGGAAGCATCATATCTCTTGTGCATTGCATAAACAAGGAAATTTTCTATCGGGAAAAATTTGCTATATCCAGCTATAAAAGATGTGGTAAAAACTATGTTTGGCAACAAGTTACTAAAATATGTTGATTTGATTCCTCTTTCAAATGACGCTGTCGGTCGCAGAATTAATGAAATGGCAGGGGTGCAGAATCTCAGTTAATCGAAAGAGTTAAGAAGAGCCCTTATGCGTTATAAATAGCAAACACTACTGATGTTACAAATGATGCACAGTTAATATATGTAAGATATGTGCATGATGACAACATTCATGATGATATTCTGTTTTGTAGAACTTTGCCATCCCAAACAACTGGAGAAGAAATATTTCACACTCTCAATAATTACATAAATACACAAAGGGATCCAGTGGGAAAAATGTATAGGCTTCTGTTCAGATGGAGCTCACGCCCTTACAGGCAGGCATAGTGGGGTTGTTTCTATGGTCAAGTAAGTAGCTCCGGATATGAATTGGGTACATTGCTTCATACATAGAGAAGCTTTAGTCTCCAAAGGAGTGCCACCAGAATTTAAACCTGTACTATACAATGCTGTAAAGCTAGTTAGTTTTATTAAAGCTTGACCATTAAATAACAGATTTTCAGTACTCTGCAATGAAATGGGTAGTGAATATATACAACTTTTGCTTCATTTTGAAATTTGCTGGCTTTCCAGGGGAAAAGTTATTGAAATAACAAGGTTATTTCAATTAAGGCACGAAGTTTTATTTGTAAATGAACATAATTCTGATTTTGCATCACTCCTTGTTGACAAAGTATGGTTATCAACACTGTCCTATCTTTCAGACATTTTTTCAAAATTAAATGAACTAAATCTCTCCCTTCAGGGAAATTCTTTAACTGTTCTTGATGCCTCGACAAAATAAAGATATTCGAGAAAAAACTGGTTTTATGGATTAATTATGTAAAAGACAGACAATTTGCACCTTTTCAAAAATTGGAATCCTTTTTAGTGGAAAATGATATTTTTGTTGATACTGAGTTTCTGGAAAGGGTTTGTGACCACCTCAAAAATCTGAAACGCATTTTGAAACAAATTTTCCTAATAACTTTTATAAGAAATTTCTGTGGGTTCACGATCCATTTCAGGCTTGTAGTCATGAAAACGACCTTTCATTATAGAAAAAAAAAAAAACAGTTAATTGAGCTTTCAAGTGACAGTGGACTTAAAATGCAATTCAGTGATCTTGGTTTGGCTCGATTTTGGATCTCGCCTTCAGTGAGAAGTGAATTTCCCGAATTATCTGAAGAAGCACTGAAAATCATCATGCAGTTTTCTACAACCTATCTTTGTGAGAAAGGATTTTCATCGCCCCTTCAAATAAAAACAAAATACAGAAATCCTCTTAGTGTGTGTGTGCCGATCTCCGTCTGAAGTTGACCAATATTGAGCCAGATATCCAGCAAACTCTGAAAGGGCCGAGAAGCTCAACCATCTCATTAAAAATAAGTAGTAATATAATTATATTACTACTTATTTTTAAGTAGTAATATAATTATATCATATTATTTATTTGTTTAATAAAATTAAAACTTTCTTCAATGATGATACACTTTTAATCGTTTACTTCCGATTTAATTAATTATGTTTCCATATGTATTCAAAACATGCTTTTAGATTTATTATGTTATAAATGGCACAGTTTTTCCGAAATGTTGGTAATGTAATTCCTACATAGATTTAAAAAAAAAAAATTACAAAAAGTCAAAATGACGTATAGGGAAATAAATTAAAAACACTGTTTATTTTTGAAGTAAACCTTTAGTTCTAACATTCTAAAATGTTATTTTTCTTGCTTTTCTGTTCGCAAAATCTTTGATGACATTATCGAAGTCTATTTCATCACTCAGTTGCTGTTTTATAGACAGTATGGCAAGATTTCTCAAACGCCAAAAAAGTGCCACCCTGGGCGGATCCCCCCCCCCCCAGCTACGCCTCTGTAACTTAGTGGTCCGTAAAATTGTTTTAGGCATTTTACTGGTCCTTGGGCTTAGAAAGGTTGAGAAACGCTGCTGTAGGGCAACATTATTGGAATAGCATTTTACTTTGATATCCATATTATCAAAGACACAGCACATTCAAGTTTGGAAACCTCCGTAAAAAGTTTAATTTCAACACTTTCCTCAACTCTCACTAAATAACTACAGAAAATTATTACAATTTACACTCCAAATTCAAGCATTAATAAGCCAACACTTTAAGGCAATAATTCCCCTCAAAATATACCCCCCCTTGTTTTTTAATATTTGCACTGCCAATCAGCACACATACACAAAAATGTGCAATCACCTCAGTATCATGCACTAGACTGCAGAGGAAGTCAGTAATAATGTGAATTTAATCATGAAGTAGTATCAGGAATCTGATGAATTCATCATTAAACAATGAAAAACTGTTTTAAAAGTATAGTTTTATAGCTTAGTTTTGCATAAAATGTAATTTGCTATATAACAATATCTCTTAACTATTCTATGAAAAGTGTCACACACAGTTTTGGAATTTGTGGGAAGTAGGTCAACATTATTTACATATAATTATTGAAAACTATTGCCTGCACAATTTGCATCTGTTAATTTTTGTACTTTTTCTTGCCTCTCCTATTCAATTAGAATTAATATTCTAACATTAAGGAAGGAAAGTACAATTAGCATCCTTCGATTAGAAAATAACTGAATTTTATTTTTATTTTATTACTTATACTGTAAGTAATGTTCCACAACATTTACATTTCTTAATTTTATCTCTGGTTAGCACATCCTCTCTTCTGTTGGTTTGATTCTTGCCATTGGTATGGATTTTTGGGATTATCTTTAGGTGGAAGATGAATTTCTTCATGCAATGTGTGACCACCATCTTGCTTAATAGGCTTGAAGGTTTTTTGCAACTCCCATGAATAAAAAGTTTTTGCAAGCCTATAGTACATTCATACTGTAGGTAAGTTAAGAATTTATTTTCTATTTTTTTATTATTTTCATATTTTTCTGTATTGTTATTTTATGTAGTTGGGGAACCTTACTCTAAAGAACAAACATGAAACTTTTTTAAGCCACTTCAGGCTTCCAATAAGTGGAGAGCAGTGTTCTCATAATAGTTGTTGAAATTCATCTCCAACTAAAGAAAATCACAAACATTCATGCCCACAGACCAGTGGTTTAAGAGAAAATATACTAATCACTTGACCAACCAGAATGGCAAAGTGGCTTAAAAAAGTTTACTCAGTCTCTAGAGCAGGGTTTCCAGATTATGTAAAAATTAAAAATGAATAAATAACAGAATAAAGTTGGATGCAGGATGGTTTGATTAAAATTTGTGTATAACGATAGGAGGAGAAGTGAGTGAATATATACAAGTCAACCTGCATGCGGCAAATTGTGATATGTGTCAGAATTTGACCAGAGTGGTGAGAAGTCAGTATGTTCTTTCATCTCCCAGAACAGTCTGATCTCAGACTGTGGAGTTGATTTATCTCCTTAAAAACAAAACTAATCTTGAACAAATTTTGTAGGAGTTATGTCTATATCCTGATATAAATATGGATTTCTGTAATTCATGGAGTTCATGCCACTCTCACCCTAGATGTATGGTGTCTCGTGGTGGAAGGCTAATAATAAATACTGTAACATAATAATAATAATAAACAAAATCAACACATTCTTAAATTTCTATAGAAAATAATACTTTCAGGAAGAAAATGCAAAAAATTTATTTATGGCTATTAAGGTTTTCTAAAAAAAGATCTAAATACCAAAAAAAATTAATAAAATCATAAAACTAGAATTTCTTGCATGCTCAATCTCATAAGCAGCAATTTCAGTTTCTTTTTCTTTTCTCTCTTCCATCATCTACGTGGATGATGATGAGGCCGAATGAACTCTTTCCACTTCTGTCTGTTCCTGGAGACTGAACAATTCTGTCCAGTTTGGTGTTGATTGTTGTGATTTGGTTTTCAGGCCCCCTCTTTTATTTTGTCTAATTCTGGGCTGCCCTTTGAATCTTTTACCTTACACCATTGTATACAGGGCTTTAGTTGGTAATCTTTCTATTCCCATTCTGGTCACATGGCCAAACCAAACCTAATAATTTTTTCTCTTCAGCTTTCTTGAGATCCCAGCATTCACTTCTATAGAAGAGTATTAGGAGGCCCATTGTCTCATAGATTCTTACTTTTACTCATTTGATGTCTCTTGACTTCCATATTTTATTTAGTCATCCAAAAGTTTAGGATGCTTAACTGATTCATCTGTTTATATCTTTTGTAATTTCACCATTGTACTCAATTACTCCTCCAAGGTAGGTGAAGTTTTCTATCTGCTCTAGATTCTTACTATCAATTTCAATTTTCAGATTGATGTTTTTTTTTTCCCTATTTGCATAATTTTTGTTTTATCTATATTTAGGTTTAATCCAAAGTTTATATATTATTCCTTTATTTTATCAGAAATTCGTTGTAGATCTTCTTCCGTGCTTGCAAGTAATGCAATGTCATCTGCAAATTTTAAGTTTATATTTTCCCCATATATTTTGATTCCAGTCTTCTTTAAGGCCTTACTGGTTACTTCTTCCAGTGTAAGATTGAACAGGTCCAGTAACAGATTGCATCCCTATCTTACTCCACTCTGTGTGGAACCAGTTGGTTAAGGTATCCCCCACTTGTACTGCACTTTCAGATTTCTCATATAGATTATTATTCTTATAGTTTTATTGGGAATTCCAAATTCTTTCATAGTTTCCCATAACTCTCTTCCACGGATCGAATCAAATGCCCAATGAAAGTCTATGAAATTTATATAGCAACTTTGGTTGTACTCTAGCATCTTTTCTATTAGCTGTCAGTTTAATCACACTTAAAACAATACTCTTTATGGTTTTGATACACAAGATAGTTGTGTATTTGCTGGATTTTTTTCCTCTCATGTTTCTTTACTGCTGCTTTAAGTATTGAAAAACCAAAGTTGTTCAGTCTGGTTTCCGTATTTAGTAAACAAATTTCTTTGTTTTTTTGGGTAGTGGATTCTCCAAATTAAAATCTGGCATCTTGTGAATTATCATTTGGTGGTTGTTCTTTTTCTTTCGTTCAAATGATGTCACTTATTTTATGTCTACCATAATTCATACATCATCCCTTTATAGATGATGCTACTTTACTACAAAATTTTTGTACATGACATTTTTTTCCTTTAATGATTTGTTTTCATGTTATCACATCAATGCAGTCAATTTATTTTACAAAGCAAGCAGAAAACTTAAAAGCTTCAGTGATTAATTGTAATAAGTAGTCGGTTTCTGAATACAAGAAAGTTCTGTCTGTAGTATTTTTTGTAGTTTATGGTACTAGTCAATGTGTGTGTGTGTGTGTGTGTATTTGCAAATACTGAAAACATTCGCAACGAGTACAGCATTGTGTCTGACTCAGATCTAAACATATGATAGCAGTGAAAGCACTGCGATATCTGGAAATGTAAAGACTTGCCTTTTTAAGTTCCCTCCCTCCCCATTCAACACAGAATCCTATACAGTTTTATGCAAGCAGAAGGCTTGCATAACTCCCTTATCTGTCCAATAACTCTCGCTCCTTTAAATTAGCCAACCAGTTAGCAAAATCTTAAATTCCAATTACTGGCCATACTTCTTATATAAAAAATCCACTCATTTCAAATTTTTAATCCAGAATTTAGTTTTAAGCAATAACGATATCATGGTGAGCTTCGATGTTGCCTCCTTGTTCACAAATATCCCCCTTTCTGACATTCTAAATTTACTGAATATATATTTTATACTTAGTTTATATAAGGTGTTCTTCTCTTGAAAGGGCACCTTATATAAATGGATACAAAGTACTTCCATGAGCTCTTCCCTCTTGACAATTTCTATATGAAGCATTTTGAAAAAAAATTCTCTTGATACTACCAGTCTTGAACCTTCTGTTTGGTTAAGATATATTGATGTGTAGGATGACTCAGACATATTACTCTTTTCTCCTCCATCTCAACATTCAACACTCACCTCCCAGAATCCAGTTTGCTACTAAAAAAGAAAACACAGCAGCTTGCGTTGATTAGATATTCTAATCACACGTCTGCCAAATTGTGCCCTTTCTCTCTCAGTTTACAGAAAACCCACCCACACAAGTAGATACATAAACTTTTCCGATCCTTGTTTTTAACAATGAGGTCAACAAAACCCTTATCAAACAGAGCCTCCAACCTCTGTTCCATGCAAGCTTCCTAATACAGCAGAACATGCATTTCTGCCAAACCTTCCTGTCCAATGGTTATAAATGCCAAAAAATCTACAAATTATCTGTCCCTTCCACCTCCTTCAATATAAAGACTACAGTAATGCCATTACTAATATCTGTATCCAGGACACTTCAGAAAAAATAGCCAGAAATGAAGAAATATCTCTGAACTGCTTTCAAATCTCATTTGAAGCTGGCTTCCCTTCTCCGCTCTCCTAAGGATCTGCTTCCTCCACTCCTTATTCTAGGTGTTTAGAAAAGTTCCTTGTTCTTGCAAATTATCATATCATGTAAGACTGAAAGATCTCCTAACATCTGCCTATAATAACATAAAAAATACATCTGTTGCCACAACTATGATCAATCAGGTCTAGCAGACCATGCCTTGGATACCTTACATAGAATCAGATGGAAAAAACCCCATGCTCCATTGCAGCAAATACAAACTTGGCTCTTTTTTAGAATCTGTAGCAGACTTAAAAAAACAGCCTAATCTTAATAAATATGATTGTATTAAACTTCCCAAAATTTGGGAAACTAATTCTTAGGCCTCCCAGCCAACTGCTAAGGCTAGCCAAATGGCATCCCCCTCATAGGATTTCAGTCTTTTTATTCAATCTAATTTCTTTCACTTATTGTTTCTTGTGTTATTACAATTTTAACATTGTATTCTTGAGGATGTCTCTCTCACAGAGATCATCATCAATTTCCTGAAATGTACACACAAGTACACATAAGTACTAAATGATTAAGTTTACAATATTATTACTCTCCTATCAACAATTTCCCTCCAAATCAATCTACTACTTGTGGGCACTCCAAAACACTGTCATATTTAACATTTTACGCTTCTAAGTCACTTCTGACTGAATCGATCAATCTAGACTTTGGTCTTCTTCTGGGCCTCTTTCCTGCCATCTTGACATCAAACATCTGTTTTGCTAATCTTTCCTCACCCATTCTATTTAAGTGGTCACAGCACGTAGCTTTCTAATATCATTTTTAATATGAATTCTGCAAATGATGCCACCAGTTCACTCCCTAATTTGTTTCAGAACTCTCATATCTATGGTCTCTAGACTTTGATCAAATGTTTTATTTCCAACCCAACTCTCAGATCCACAACTTAAAACTGGTTTGAACACTTCTTTGTATACTGCTAGTTTCGTGTTTTGGCTAATTTCTGTCTTATTCCATATACAGTTATTCAGCCTGACTATCCACCATACTAGCTTTGCTTATTCTGTTGTCTATTTCCAGATTTAACCTGTCATCTTCACTAAAAACTGTGCCAAAAAAATATTTTACTTGTTCTATAGGATTACCAGTCAGAATGCAGCTGAAGTTTTCTATGTCCCTGCCTATTTTCATAGTTTTGACCTTTTTATTGCCAATTTTCATGCAAAATTTTACAGCTGTTATTCAATTTAGTTAGTGAATCCTGGAGACTTGCACTAGACGTGTTTAGGAGTACATCATCTGCATAAAACAAAGAGCTAAGTTTGACACCTCCAATTTTAATATCAGGCCTAATGCCATCATCTTTCATAATGTGATCTATATAGATGAATAAGAGTGGATATAATGTTCATCCTTGTTTTACTCCTGATTTCACATCAAACCATTTTCCTGTATTTCCTTCAATTCTAATTTCTGAGTGACAACTTAAATATAGACTATATATTGCTCTGTATACTGTTCCATTCACCTCATAATTGTAGTGTTATGAAAAGCTTTTCACTAGGCATCTCGTCATATTCCCACGATTTCTCAACTTCTATTGGCCTGAACCCAGTTTGTTCTGCTCCAAGTTTCTCTTCCATAATCTTTCTTTCTTTCTTTTTTAAGTATGCTTATATAAATCATACCTGGAACAATTAGCACAGAAATTCCTCTAATTCTCATATTCAGCTTTATTCCCTTTTTTTTTTTTAATAGATGGGTACTATGAGAGATCTATTCCAATCATCAAGAATTTGACCTTCTGACCAGGCATAAGTATGGAGGTATAAAACTTTTATACCTCCATACTTATGCATTTCAGGTCAAATATCTATTCCAGCTGCCTTCTGACATTTCAAGTTTTTGAGAGCTTTTTCTACTTCAAGTATTGATATGTACTCCTCTTTGCATTCTTCTTGAAAATTTTCTAGTACTGTTCTGTCACTGCATCTCAAAGTAATTACTCCAGACATTCTAGGATATCCTTATTTTCATTTTCATGTCACCTTTATCATCTTTGATTCCTTCTACAGTCCTCTGTTTTCAATATATAAGCTTCTTCAATAGCCTCTAGAACATTTTGCTACCTTTCTGATATTCATTTTCCATACTCTTACCAAAGTCTTCCCACAACTTGTTTAGCTACTTTTATACATCATTTAGCTCTCTTACATTTTTTTCTGTATTCTTTTTGGGCATCTGCTGATTTATTTGTTAGGCACTTTTGGTATGCTTTCTTCTTTGCCATGACTGCTTCTTTAACTTCTTGTGTCCACCATGGTGTTACTTATTTTTCTATCCTTGCAGATAACTTCACCACATACCTCCCTAGCTGAATCCATCAATCAATGTCTTCTTCAGAGTTTACCACCAAGACTCTGAGGTTTGGTTCTTGTTATCAATTTGTTTCATTTTTTCCTTAATAATGTTTACAATTTACCTGTAAAAGCTGCTCAACTTTAATTCTTTTAAAAAAAAATAATTTTTTAAAAAGGAAGAACTTCCAGTTCTTCTCAATGTGATATCCATTTTTATCCTGATTAGCACTAAGTTTAATTATTTCTATTTGTGCTGCAAGTTATTCCATTAAAGTTCAACATAAAAATTTTTATATTTCTTAGCATTTTTTTCAATTATAAACTATTTTAATAACAATAATGAACAATGATTTAAATAACCCAACATGAATGGAGATAGTGAAACTGTTTATGACAGCAGAAAAGTATCTAGTATTAGTATTTTTTTTTCCCCCTTTCAACTGCATGCAAGCAAAAATATTTTAAATAATTAGTAAAATGTATATTAAGCACTTATGATTTTTTTTTTTTTTTCAATGAAAAAGGAAAAGGTGGTCGTTGTTGGAGATCTAAATAGCAGAGTAGGAAATGCTTACCAAACATACAGAATGTTTTGAAATAATTTGGAATAAAGTTCAAAGCTAATAATAACAGCATATGCCTGCTGAATTTCTGTTCAGGGCATGGATTAGTTATTACTATAGTTGATAGTAATGTTTTCCTACTAGTTCAGGACAAGAGTATACAGAGGATTTGAAACAGGAAGTGATCACTGACCAGTTCAGAACAAGATAAAATTGAAAAGAAAAGTGTGTAAAAAAAAAAGTTTTAAAATGAATCAAAGTTGAGCATTCTTTAGAGAAGAACTGCAGACTCAAATGCACAAACATAAGAAAAAATGAAAGAGGATGAAAACAAGAACCAAACTTCGAGATTCAGTGGCAAATCTCGAAGAAAACAGACTGATTCAGCTAGAGAGGTATGCAGTGAGGCTGTCTTTAAGAATAGAAAAATCAGAACTCCATGGTGGATGTAGAAAGTTAAAGAGGAAGTGAAGGAAAAGAACAAATATTATCGAAAGTTCCAGGCAAGTAAGTCAGCTTGTGCTCTTATAGAATACAGAGAGAATGTAAAAAAGTGAAGCACTGTGTAAAACTAGCTAAACAAAAGTCATGGGAAGACTTTGGTAAGAACATAGAAAATAAATATCAAGAAGGGTGACAGAATTATCGAAAAAGATTGGAAAAGGAGGAAAAAGTACTGTAAAAGGATTCAGAGATGAAAAAGGTGACACGACAGCTGAAGATAAAGATATCCTAGATGTTTGGAGCAATTACCGTATTTGCCAGCGTATAAGACACTTTTTTTCTTTGAAAATTGGTCCGAAAAACAGGGTGAGTCTTATATGCCGATACTCAGTTTTTTATTACTTTCATTTCTGGAAATTTTCTCTGTTCCAAGTATGCAATTTCTTTATTGCTTTCTTGCGTTGTGTGAGAGCATTCCAATTAGGTAGAGCAGTGTTTCTCAAACTTCAGACATCCGCGCTCAAATGATTGGTGCGGTATTAACAAAATATCATGCTGCTAAATGACAAAGACAAACCAACAGTTGAGTTGAAATGCTAATTCTTTTCCACCAAATTCCTCATATAATATCTGAAACACATTCACTATATATTTCTTCGTTTTAACACGTTCACTCAAACAAAACCATATGTTGCACTGCCGACATATGGTTTTGCTTGAGTCATATAGCATTTTCTGTGGGAGGGGGACATGCAATTCATTAGTTAGTGCCGTTTTTAGCCCAGTTGTCTCTAATTGCACTGTTTGTTGAGAAACATATTACACAGCCTACAGATGTCTCTGTACCTTATTCAGTAATACAATCGGAACATTTTATGATCTCGAACTTCACGGATACATTGAATTTTATTCTATGCGTTAATGATGAATAGCCGAAAATTGCCACGAATCCCCTAAAGACCTTTCACGTACCCCCGGGGTATGCATACCACACTTTGAGAAACACTGATGTAGAGTTCAGTGGATGCACATACGCTGTCATCAACGATCACAGCTCTGTCCTGTTCATTTAAAATTTTCAATTGTTGTCGCAGTTGTGAACGGTGATAAATTTTCTCTAAATTTCTTGGCAAATTATGGCTGAAAAATGTCGGCATTGTTACAATATTGCATACAAGCTACATGTGATTGTGTATGCTGAACAACATGGAAACAGGGCTGCAGAGAGGCATTTCAGACCATTCCCAAGTGAGAAAATGATAAGAACTTGGCAGAATCAGGAAGAATATTTAAAAAAAGCAATTCACAGTAAACATAACCTATGAAGTGGAACTGCAAAATGGTCAGAACTTGAAGCAGAACTGAATACTTGGATTTTAGACCACAGAAAAGCGGGACTTTCACTGTCTACAAAAATGATTATTCATCAAGCGAAAGCGATAGCCACTAATAGATGGATCGCCAACTTTACTGGATCAACATCATGGTGTTCAAGATTCATGAAGAGAAACCAGCTATGTATGCAGACTAAAACAACAATATCACAAAAGATGCCAGCTGAATATGAAGAAAAAATGATTGAATTTCATCAATTGATCATTAACGCAAGGAAAAGAGAAAATTTTGAACTTGAGAAAATAGGAAACATGGATGAGGTTCTGCTGACTTTTGATATGCCCTCAAACAAAACTGTAGATTCCAAGGGCACTAAAAGTATTACTATTAAAACTTTGGGACACAAAACAACTCGCTACATATTTTATCCTGCTGTGCTGATGGGACAAAATTGCCGCCACTATTAATTTTTAAAAGGAAGATGCTATCCAAAGAAAACTGCTTAAAGGAGCGTTTGTACATGTTCATGCAAAAAAATGGATGGATGGAGGAGGAATGAAGTTATGGATAGAAAAAATTTGGTCTAGGCATCCTGATGAACTGTTGAAGAAGCCTGCCATGCTAGTATGGGATCAGTTTCGTTCTCACAGAACAGAAGATGTTACAAATAGACTCAAGGAATTGAAAACTCAGTTAGCTGTAATTCCAGGGGATCTAACTAGTCAGCTGCAACCTTTAGATGTCTGTATTATTAAACCATTTAAGGGATTTATGAAGAAAAAGTGGAACAGCTGAATGCAGTTTTCAGATTTTGAGGTTATGCCATCAGGAAGAAGCTTAGCATTTTGCTAGTTTGTGAGTGGGTCAAAGTTTCATGGGATGCTGTGAAAACTGAGACAGTGATTAAATCATTTAAGAAGTGTGGCATTAGTAATGCACTGGATGGTACAGAGGACAATATGTTGTATGAGGACTCAGATTCTTATTTAGAAGAGGTTTCAAGTGTCTCTTCATTTAGCTCTGGAAATGAATTTCTGGGTTTTGACGATTAAAAGGTGGGTACGCTTTCCTAGTTAGATTAGGTATTTGTTGAAAAGATCTACTTATTACTTTATATTTGAAATACTGTAAATTCATTATAATATTCAGCGATAAAGTTTTTTCCTAAAAATGTGTACAAAAAAGGGGATGCGTCCTATACACCAGCAAATACGGTAATTTGAGAGCCTTAATAATTGCTAAATGAAACAAGCAGTGTCAGCACGGTGGCAAAAAACTCCCAACAGGAATACATAACCAATACTTGAAGTAGAAAAACTCATCAAAAACCTGAAATGTGGAAAGGCAGTAGGAGTAGATGATATTCAACCAAAATGCTCAAATATTAATGTATCAAAGTTTTACAGCAGCTGCATTGGATAATTCAGAAGGACTAGTCAAAGGTTAAAGTCCAGATAATTGGAGCAGAGTTCTCATAGTACCCATCTATAAAAAGGGAAATAAAACTGAATGTGAGAATTACAGATGTATTTCCCTACTGAGTGTTCCTGGCAAGATCTATGCAAGTATACTTGAGAAACGGTTGAGAAGAATTGTGGAAGAAAAGCTTGGTGAAGAACAAGCTGGATTCAGACCAAATAGAGGCTGTCAGGATCAGATCTTCACTTTACGACAAATAGTCGAGAAAGCATGGGAATATAACAAAGATCTGTATTTAAGTTTTGTCGATTTGGAAAAGGAATATGACAAGGTGCCAAGAGAGAAGCTATTCAATATGCTACAATTATATGGTGTTAATAGGGCATTATATCAAGCAATACTTAGTCTTTATTTGAGTTGTAAGTCAGCAGTTAGAATTGAAGTACAGGAAGATGGTTTAATGTTAAATCTGGTGTGAGACAAGGATGTACATTATCCCCTCTGTTATTCATTATCTATATGGATCACATTATGAAGGAAAGTGGTATTAGACATGAATATTAATCGCAGCTCTTTGCTTTATGCGGACGATGTTATACTTCTAAATAAATCCGCTACAAGTTTGCAAGATCCCCTGACTAAATTGAATAACTGTTGTAATAGATATGATATGACGGTCAGCATTAAACAGACAAAGACAATGAAAATAGGTAGAATTGTTGAAAATGTCAACTGTGTTGTGAATGGGGAAGAACCTGTGGAACAAGTAAAACATTTCAGCTACTTAGGCACGATTTTTACTGAAGATGGTAATTAAATATGGAAATAGACAGCAGAATTGAATAAATTCATATGTGGTAGGCAGTCAATTGAATAAATTAATATGGAATAAGAGAGAAATTAGTCGGAATACTAAATTAGGCTGCATACAAGACAGTGTTCAAACCAGTTTTATCTTATGGATCTGAGTCAGAAGTAAAACACTTGACCAGACTAGAAACCGCAGATATGACAGTCCTGAGAAAGATTAGAGGCATGAACAGATGGCATCAATGGCAATATCATTAAAAACGAGGGTATTAGGAAAGAACTTGACATTGTCGGCATCCAGGAATGCATTAGCAGAGCTAATCTCAGGTGGTATGGTCACTTAAACAGAATGGGCAAGGAAAGATTAGCAAAACAAGTGTGTGTTCTCTGCCAGGTTGGCAGGAAAACGACCCAGAGTAAGACCAAGATATAGGTGGATAGATATGGTACAAAATGCCTTAGATGATAGAAATATAAGATCTGATAATGTTGGAGTCTTGACAAACTGATTTGGAGGAAAATTGTAGATAGGAAGTTAGTAATGATATAAATTTTTCATGTAGTACTATCATATCCTGTTCAACTCTCCAGGGTACATGTCAGGAATTTGATGATGATGATGACAAATAGTTGAGAAATCTACGGAATACAACAAGGATTTGTATTTAAGGTTTGTTGATCAGAAAAGGCATATGACAAGGTGCCAAGAGGAAAGCTCTTCAAAACGTTAGTTATATGGTGTAAACGGGACACCTATATCAAGCAATACAGTTTATTTTTTTTAAGTCGGCAGTCAGGAAGGGAGGTACAGGAAGATGTTTGATGTTAATTGATGTGATAAGGGTGCGCATTATATCCACTGTTATTCATTGTCTTCATGGATCATGTTATGAAGGAAAGTGGTATTAAATTTGATATCAAAATTGGCTATATTAAAATCTTAGCTCTTTACTTTATGCAGATGATGTTATACTTCTGAATAAATCAAGCCCAAGTCTGCAAGATTCCCTGACTAAATTGAAAGGCTGTTGTAATAATAAATTTGGTATGAAAATTAGCAATAAAAAGAATAAGACAATGAAAATAGGTAGAGACATTGAAAACTTCAACTGTATCCTGAATGATGAACCTATAGAACAAGTAAAATATTTCAGCTATTTAGGCACATTTTTAGTGAAGATGGTATATTAAATATAGTAAAGCAGGTATGGTAGTAATTCAATTGAATAAATTTATATGGAATAAGAAAGAACTTATTCAAAAAACCCAATTAGCTACAATATATAAGACAGTATTCAAACCAGTTTTAACTTGTGGATCTCAGAGGTGGGTTAGAAAAAAATACTCGATCAAAGACTGGAGACCTTTGATATGAGAGTTTTGAGAAAGATTAGTTCAGTCAACAAATGACATCAAATGGCAGTATCATGTTAAAAATGAGGATATTAGGAAAGAAGTTATCTTTGATAGCATTCAGGAATGTGTTAGTTGAGCTAATCTAAGGTGGTATGGTCACTTAAATAGGATGGGAGAGGAAAGATTAGCAAAATATAGGTGGATTGATACAGTAAAAATTGCCTTAAAAGACAGAAATATAAGATCAAAACATTGGAATCTTGAGATAACAGATTAATTTTGAGGAAAACTGTTGATCGGAAGTTATTAATAGTGTAACTTTTTCCTGCAGTACTATCATAATTATTCTGTACACCTCTCAAAGACACATATCAGGAATTTGATTTTTTTTTTTTTTTTGTTGTTGTTCCATTAATAAAGAAAACGATTTCTTGTTTAACATTTTATGTAAGTGCAGTTCACAATTTAGTTACGTTTAATAAATGGATAGTTATGGCTGCTACAACTTTTAATTCTTTCAGGGAGAATGAAAAGCAACTTATCTGGAAATATTTGCCTAAAAACTCCCAAAGACACAATTCTTCATATTCCACAGTTTGCTGATTTCCACAATTTGGAGACAGTATTAATCTAACATGAATATAATATAACAAGTAATCTCACACACACACAATTATGTATGGATAAATTATGTGTTAGGAAGGGATTATGAGCATGAGAGCTCTGTGGCCAAATGGAAAACCTATCTACATAACATAGTAGCCAAACTGTCGGTCTGTGTATAGGGTAGAGATTACGGCTTTTTCTTCAAAGGTCTACATGAGGCAGTTCACCAAGGGCATAAAAAGTAGAAATAGACTAGAAATTCAGACTTGCCTTTGTTGTTCTGCTTTGATCATTCTCATTCTACATAGCACCTGAATGCCCATATCAATTTGCTCACTGTTCCCTGATGATTGCAATTCGAGTTTTAATTAATATTTTTAATATTATTAATATTATATGATGTATGCTGCAATTTCCTTAAATATATAACCAATGTGTAAGCCTTACTAACAGAATTACTCTAATCCACAGAGATTCCACAGCATGCAAAGCTCATCAGTATAGTATGTTAAAACTGAAGCTACACAAGTGAACAGGTTGGGCTTTCGAAAATGATGCAAGGATAACATCATCCCTAAATGTGTTAAATTCAAAGCTTTTCAAAAAAGTAAAAAGTTAGCACATTAGTAAATTTGCAATTCTATTCAAGTACTTCCAAGTCTCATCAAAGCTGGAAAAAACTTATAAATCTGTCTTCCTTCATGATCAAGCCAAATGTCAAATGTGCTTGGCCATAACTATGTTCTTGCATCTAAAAAAAATATTTACCAAAGCAATTATGATACAGATTAAAAGACGAATTCACAACCTTCCAAATCCATAAGGCAAACCATATCAAAGTGGATGTGATGAATGTCCTAACACAAGGAAAGCTGCCAACAAGCAACCTCTCTCTCTCTCTAAGCGAAATATATAATGATACTTTGGGCTAATTTATATAAAAGTGATATAGATAAAATGTCTTTATTTTGGAGTAAAGGAAGGCTTTAATAATATTAATCAGTTCTCAGAAATCTGAAGAAATAAATTATAATGCATATACTCTCAGGTAAGTGCATGAAAATTAAAACATTGTTGATTTTGTTTTTTTTTTTAAACTTGATTTTTTTTCTCCTCCAAATCAGCACCCCAAAAAGTAAAGTAGTCAGTCCTACATGGACAGAGAGCTCTTGGATACAAATTTGTGTTTTAGCCGGATCAGCTGACAAATACTGGTGGAGGCAGCAGCATGTGTATATGCATGTAATGGGAGAGAGTAAATGAGAGAATGAATTTTGTTTTAATAAAGCAAAAATAACTTAGGTTTTCAATCACAAACATAATTTCAAACCTTAATATTAATTTACAAATCATAAAAGGGGGGAGAAGTCCGACCACACTTCCTCGCAGATATGTGACAAGCAATACTGAGTGGCCTATTAGTTTACATTTTTATGTAATACATGCTACTCAATTTCCTTTTGGCTCAATCTTAAAAGTAGAGGTGCTTTTATCTCCACTTTTAAATCACAAAAATAGAGACAAAAGCATTAACATTTGTAATTCAACAGAGCTTTATCTGGAGAGAGAGAGAGAGAGAGAGAAAGTGATGATCCAACAAATGATAGTACAATTAAACAACTGAATTAAGTCCTCTCCTCCATCCAAATGGATTTTGCAAACATTTTAGAAGAGTGAAGTACTTATTGTTATTTGATTTATATAGAATGAAAAGAAAAAAGTTTTTCCAATGGACAGACATATCTAGAAAATAGGCAAGGAGGAAATGCAGACTGAAAAGTGCCAAAAAAAAATTCAATAATTACATCAACATTTATGTTCTTCTGGTGCAGAATAAAAACCTCACTCCTTGTGATGCTGTAGAAGTTTATTATATGACAGCATATTATTCTCAATGTATACTTCCTACATGTGTACCCATCCCTTTTTTTTAAATGCCACAAGAGATTTATATCTATATCAAGATCTTGGAAAGAAGAGGAAGGGAAATATACATAAAAAAAAAAAAAGATGCAAAGCATATTTTTTTGACACAAAACATTAGTTGATAACACAGACACATTTTTAGTGGACATAAGTCAGTGTTACTCAGCAGTTTAAGAAGAGATTTTTAGGGCAGTTTTATATACAAAATAGTCTTTGAAAACATGTTTATTCTCTAACAAAAATGATACTGTACAAAAAACAGAACAGTATTACATTTAATATTGAAAGCTTAATCAAAACAAACATTTCACATGTACTTTTAACTGGAGCACTTTTAAGAGGGATTTAAATTTAAAACAAATTCATGTTCAAGTGAAAACTTGTAAAACTACAAACACAAATTAAAAGAGCCATCACATGTCATAATTAGTTAACTGATATTCAGTTAATGCAATCATTGTATATTCTGTTGCATCTTGATCATGTGTTATCTCATTCTGATTACCTAACAATTTTGTAATACTTATTCGAATTCTATATTTTAGAATAAAAAAATATGTTATTACTGGTATTATTTGATTTTATGGCTAAACAGTCTCAGTAGTATATTCTTAGTGATAACAATGCTTGCTACTTTTTCTATTTGGGAAATGATTTTCTCTAGCAGCAAGTGCTGATATCTCAGTGTGGTATTTCAATTAACTATGATTTTCATTTCCTTTGGGCATTTTTTTTTGTTATTAATTTTATATACCAAACCACACATGATAAATCACAATATTTGTCAGAAGTGGCAAATAGTTAAATAGAAAGAGGAAACTAATTGTATATTTCATGAACAACTGAAGGCTAGGGAAAAAAATGGGAGGTGAGGAAGGATGAAAGATTGGTCTGGTATGTTTGAAGTTTTGTATGGATGCTGACTGGAAGTTGCTTAGATGTTTACATGCATGTAAGAAAGTGAGGGAATGATGGCAGCTTGTTCAGTGGAACAGTATCCATGAAAATATCAGTAGAAAAGGCACACTGCAGAGACAAAGACATCCATGGAAAGTGATTAGGGCAAAAGAGGTCTGTTAAGCAAAATGTCTCTTCTGGATAGTATCCAGCATTTCAAGGATAATTTTTGATTCACTACTGGAAACTAGAGAACAGTAATCCAAGGTTGGCCTGGAAGTTATACAGGATGGAAATGTGCAGGAGAATTGTCTTAAACAGAAATAGACAGTTTTTTTAAATTATGGATGTAATGTGTTTATGCCAAGAAAGGCTAGAGGTGTAAGCCAGACAGAAAAGAGAAATATGATCATGAAAAGAAAAGAGGAAAGAGATAGAGCTGTTTTGGTATCACTACTGTCAAACAAGTCTTTACTTCACTGAAGATGGCAATGTAGAAGTGTTCAATAGAAGTTATGAAAAATTTTAAAGCCAGATCATCTGAGTGCTACCAGGTTAACACGTTCGCTGCCAACTACAAGTATACCCGTAGTTGGTAAACCAGCCACACAAGCCAGCTACGAGTATACTCGTATGACGCTTACCACCGGCAACGAGATTACTGTACTGACCTTGAAGTGAAAATGCTTGGCTTGTGGAGCTAGCATCAAAACTGTATTCTCATAGATGGTATATGCTCTGCACAAGCCAACTACGAGTATACCCGTATGACGCTTACCGCCGGCAACGAGAGTACCGTGCTGACCTTGAAGAAGTGAAATTGCTCGGCATACGGGAACAGACTATGCCGAAGTAGCGTGGCAGCGAACGTGTTAACAAATGAAGAGGAACATAATGTGCTTTTTATCAGCAAATAGATAAGATTTGAGGTTGGTGAGAAGTAATTAAAATATAGGAAGTCTTGTTGTGAAATCTAATTAAAAGAAACCATTCACCATGATACATACTGAACAATTACAGAGGAAGACAGCTACTCAATTGCAAAATGCAGACAAGACAAACTTGGTAAGCATGTGTCCATGCCAGATCTGATCAAATGTCCTAGATATCTAAAGTGACATACAAGTTTCTGCAAAACTTTTTATGGTTTGCCAAAAGATAGATAAGGTTGGCAGGAGAACTGCCATGTAGCAAATGAGGGCAATCTGTCTAATAGGTTATCCCCTGCCCCTTAGACTCCATACAGTCACTTTCTCACAGGTGCTCTGCTCTGTTTCTTCATTATGCATTTGCAAATACTTATATGGGTGTTACTCCATTGAATTGCCATTACCATTTCTCCATTTTCTTTTAATAAAGTAAGAACATGAGCAGCCACTGGTCAACATACATATGCAATTCAACTTCAAACATTCAATTTTTCTTTATCATCATTGTCTTCTTTCATTTTATCTATGTTCTTTGGAGCAGCTTTCCCCAAACTGTCTTCCCAATGGATATAACCACAAGCTTTTCAAGAAACTTGTTAATATATTCATTTTTTCTCCCCTCCTCAATCATTTGCTCACATAATAGCATATCTGACAGCTGATTTTATCCCTTTTTTGTAGAATGGGCTATATAAAGGTGTATTGGGGTTGGGGGAGGGGGGGGTTAGAATATCATCCAGACCTGGATAAATAACTTAAAATTCTGATATTTTTCTGGCTAAAAAAGCATGTAATGATCTGTTCTTAGCATAGATGATTTGCAATTTCCCATTCTATATGCCAAAAAAACTTGCAAATTGCATCCAAATCTCCTACCAAAACAAGAGATCTATTTAGTAGGCGTCTTGTTTTGGTAAGAGATTTGGTCCATTAAATATTTTTGGAGCAAATAAGAATAATACAAGACGGAAAGACTCACATAGAATATTTTGATATTTTATTGTGAAATTTTCACCTATAGTGCAGAAATGAAACGGCAATTAAAGAGCTAAAAAGCACTGCCAGAGTAGCTAAAAGTAAATAAAAAAAACAGTCAATATTTTCCTAACTTTTGGAGGGAAGGAAAAAAAAAAAAAAAATAATAATAAAAAAAAAAAAAAATATATACACACACACACACACACACACACACACACACACACACAGTAGAAAACTCAGTTATAACGATAACGGTTACAGCGAATTCATGTTTATAACGAACAATTTTGAAGGTATATTTGAATTACATTTGATTTAATGCATATATTTCATGTTTATTACGAATTCGTTTCACGGGAATAACGAACGAATAATACACCTTAGTCGTTCCTTTACTGACATTTCATACGTACGCATTTTCTGGTTGTGGAAAAATGTCGGGTGTCAAATGGAAAATTTTATCAGTTTCCGAAAAAGTAGAAATTATACGGAAGATGGAAAGTGGCCAATCAAAGTTGACAGTAGCAAAGAAGTATGGTTTGTCCCCATCTACAATATCAACAATTTGGAAGAATTGCGAGTTGACTCTGAAAGCTTTTGAAAACAATTTATCGAAGTGTAATAAAAGTGACGTTGATGAGGCACTTCTTTCATGGTTTAAAGTGCAAAGAACAGCTGGCTTACCAATTTTCAAAGTTCAAGCCAAAAAATTTGCTTTTCAACTTGGTTATAGCGATTTTAAATGCAACAATGGGTGGATTGATCGCTTTAAGAACAGAAACAATATTGTCTATGCAAAAGTAAGTGGCGAAGCATTGTCCTTTAACAAAAACGTTGTTTCTGATTGGATCAAGAATGTATGGCCTGACATCAAACGAAGGTATGGATACAACATTTATAATGCACACGAAGCAGGGTTTTTTTTATAATTTAACGCATGCCCAATAAAACTTTTCAATTTAAAAATGAAAAGTGCATTGGTGGAAAACTTATCAAAAATAGACTCACAGTTTTAGTTTGTGCGAACATGACCGGTAGCGATAAAAGAAAGCTTCTTCTAATTGGAAAATCGGCAAAGCCTAGATGCTTTAAAAACATAAAGAAACTTCCTGTTGATTATACAGCAAATAAGAAGGCCTGGATGACATCTTCAATTTTTGAAAATGAAATTCACAAGTGGGATAAAAATCTTTGCAGTGAAAACCGGAAAATTTTGTTATTGATAGACAACTGTCCTGCCCATCCTGTAGTGGCTAATTTAACAAACATAAAACTTGTTTTTTTGCCACCGAATGTGACATGTCTTGCAACCACTTGATCAAGGCGTAATTAGATGTTTTAATTCCCATTTTCATCGTCTGTTAGTCTTGGAACTGATAGAATGCAGAGAAAAATCCGTGGAAAATGCTTATGCTTACGACTCAAAGATCAGTGTACTTCACGCAATATGTTTAATGAGTGATGCTTGGAATTTGGTGTCATCGTCTACGATACAAAACTGTTTTAAGAAAGCCGGTCTTGTGGAATACGAGTGCAAATATGAAGAAGATGAAGAGGATAACTTACCATTATCAGCGTGGTTAAAAGCACGAAACTTGAACAATTTTGAAACGTGCGTAGAGATTGATAATTTTATAGACATTGATAATGGCGTTGCAACTTTGGGTATACCGACAGATGCTGACATCTTAAAACAAATCTCTCATACACCAGAAGAAGATAACAGTAGTAGTGACTCCGAGGAAGAAAATAGCAATGATGAGAAAATCGTTAACTGGTGTGAAGCAGAAAGTGCTTTACATATTTTAACAAGATTTATGGAATCATGATCTGTAAGTTCAGATGACACATTCAAGCATCTTAGTGGTATAAGGAACAATTTCAAATGTATGAAATATGCATCTTGTGCAAAGCAAAGCACGCTTGATGATTTTTTATGTAAAAATGTGAAGTTTTAAAAATAAATTTTTGTTCTTTATATGTATGTATGCATGCACATATGTATTTATGTTACCCAATATACCTATGCTGAGAAAAATCTGAAAACATTTTTAATTCGCTCAAATTATGCCCTTCTTGGATATAACGAATAATGATTATTACGAACAAATATATGCGGTCCCGTGGAATTCGTTATAACCGAATTCTACTATATATATGGGTGGCACTTTTCAGAATTTTCCGGATTGTTTAATTGATAATTTCATTTCTGAACTGTAGATGTTTGTGAAACATAAGCACAAATTTTACAATAAAAAAAATTTTCCATGAGAGTTCTCCTTGTATTATTCTTGTCTACTCATGGTATTCCAGTTTTAAAACAAATGAATGATATATTTTGCCAAAGTGTGCAGAATGCATGCATATGTACAAATTGCATGTATTATGAAATGTAAATTTGTGTGTGCGTGTGTGGCAATTTAGCATTTATCTAAGATAAGCTGACCATTTTAATTCTCTATCCAGCAACCAAGAAGTCAGTGAAACCAAAACTGAAATGATTCAGCAAATGTTCAGAGATCCTAAATATCAAATTCATTAAATTCCATTCAGAGATGGTACCTTTTGTAAAAATCTGTTGATCATATCTAAAGTTATATCATGAATGTCTACCACTTTTTAGCTAATGTACTACTGACATAATTTGCAAAATTCTACCATTACAACAAACAGTTTTGGTTTATCCAACAAACGAAAACTGAAACAACAATTTATTAAAATTCCAGCCAATCAGCAAAACTAATGAGTTTTGCTGATTGCCTGGAATTAATGTCAGTTTCATTTTTGTTAATAGAATTTGATCCAACTGAAACCAAAATCTTATGTAGATCGCAAATGCCAAATTCCAGTTACTTCCATCCAACCAAAGAGTTATTGTAATATAAAATTTTGGTGTATTTTGCTTCTTTGTGTCCCTACAAATGGTCAGACAGATTAAGGCAGCTTAACAAATTTTTAAATGGATTCTAAATACCAAATTTCAATAAAATTCACCCAACTAGAGTTGCAGAATAACTTGTGGATAGACACGCAAATCTAAAGGTGTTTATGCATTTTGTGAAATGCACAAAAAGGGAAATGAATAGCTAAAATCAGATGATTTTTTTTTATTTTATTTTTTTAATAATTCCAGTAGCTATGATTATCATCAGCCATTTTCTGTCCAGCTAAATGAAGGCTTCCCACAAAGTGCTCCATTCATTATGATTATGAGATGCATATTATTTCTGTCTACTGTGTGCACATTTTGGCTGGGGTAGATGAGGCAGAATTTTGTGCAGTATGAGACTAGCTAATACACTTCTGGTTGAAAAGCTTTTATAAATGCTCATATCAAGTGCAGTCAAAAGAAAGGATGTCAACAAAAATATGGGAGATTATGTGATTTATTATGTGAGATTCACCTTTCTTCAATATGGAAGATTATGTGATTTATTATGTGAGATTCACCTTTCTTCCATGTTAGTAGCTGGATCAAAACCCATGAGCAGAGTATGTTTGCATTGCCTATAATTGCATTTATTTTTTTTTATTTACACCTATTATCCCACATGCATGAACTGGCTATATACTTGCAATATGAAGACGTCTTTTCTTCAAAAGAGCACATTTTATTCTTTTGAATGCAACAAGGAAGTGAGAGTGAACAGATCAGGTGAGATGCTACTTAAGCCATTCTTATGAGTGAGCAGCATCCTAAGTGTTTTATGGAAGCAATGGTTTATTGCTTTGTAATAAAAAAAAAAAAAAATATCCAGACCTATGATTTTGTTTCAAAGTATTTTGAAGAAAATCAAACTTTCATTAGAAAAAAGATTAAATTGTCTATATCTCGATTACAGTTATTTTTATAAATTTTTAAACTGTTTTTCTATTGTGAACTTCTCATTCCAGCCTTTCACACAGAACACATATTACTTCACATTTTGTTTCAGGAACATATTCAGTTTGATATTTTCAATTAGTAATGCATGTCCAATATGAGAGAAAAGCAGCATTCCATATTTCACTACCATGAAGTCAACTGCATTTATTTTGTAAAAAAGGATAAATAATTGGCCTGAGAATATCAGCTTTAGCATAAATTATGGTTTGTGTACTGAATGAATGGTTTTGAAATAAATAAAAAAATTACTTCTGACATGTTCTGAGTGCTTATGAGTTTAAGTCTGGCTCTTCCTAAGGATTTCAGAATTATATCCACATCTCTTCAGCATGAAAAATTTGTCATGAATCTAGTGTGTTCAAAGAAATCTGAAATTAAATTTGATAGAAAAATTGCTAGTCACAAGTAAAGAGATATTTACAAATCTTTTATAAGACTTTTACAAACACCCAATGGAATATAAGCCCACAGCCTATTAGTTGGAAAGCATGTACATTATCCATTTGACCAACTAGGCCAGTCTAGTTTATAGCAGGTCACAGTGAAATCCACAAATAAACTCAAACAGGCCATATATTGATATCAAAGGAAACTGTCCTGAAATGCACAGCTCTCAGAGCCAACAACATTCTTTTCTGTTATGACAAGAAGCTATATTCCAAATTAATTCATCCTAGCTCTAAATGTTTAGGAGCTGGAATAACTTGATCAAACTCCCTGAAACACAAACAAATAATCTATATAATAACTCATTCGGTTTAGAACTTAAGTAAAATAAGTATTATTTATGATTCACTCAACTCAACATTCATACAGTATATTCTATATGAAATTTCTCTAGCCTGAATAAAACTTCTGTCAATGGAGCCATTTCCAAGAAAAGCAAAATAATACTTTTGGTTGACGACTTGGCCCATAGACATGAATTACCAATGCATAACTCCTTCATAGTCAAAGAAAACAATCATGCTGTCATATAACTGATTAATCACCATCCAGTGAAAGTCACACAAATCATATTTAGCATCTCATTATATTTGGACACTTTATACATACCCATTACATAAATATTTCTTCCTTATTTACTATAAAAGAAAGGGTATAGCATACAAACATCAGCAAAAATTTAGAACAAGGTATGATGCATCATAGCCTTGTTCTAAATCTGGTTATCAAGATCACCAGCTATTCCATATGCTGAATAATAAGCAAAAATGGTAAGTCAGCTGAATTGCAAAACAGATCAGTGTGAGAGTTTACTGATGATAAATCAGTAAGCTCTCATATCATGAACGATGCAGACACTAATAAAGGATAAGTGGATGAAATAAAATATTCTGACACTATTCCAGTATCAGAACATGAAAAGAACAGTATAAATCATACGTCACCTGATTAAAAAAACATAATTTTTAAGATATTCTAATGTGAAAATTGTACTGGGTTTCAGTCAAATCCTTTATATATAATAGTGTCCAAAAGATATGATTTTATCTGGGTATGAAATATACTGTTGACAATAAGTCAGTATTTCTTTTTATGAGTGTTTAAGTCAAGCTCAGAATGTGCATTTCTTGTTGCAAACAACTGTATATTTGGATGATATAGTCACTTTTCACTATAATAAACTTATAATGGAACCACAGGAATAGTTCTTTAATGTTTTAGAAAACCAAAAAAAGTCCTAACCAAAGAAGCTCTCATAGGCATTGTGCCTATGGAGTTTCTTTGGTTGGGACTAACATCACCACAAAAAGTTCCTGAGTGAATTTGTTATAATGGTAATGTTTGCTATAGTGAAAATCGACAAATTCCATTTCTACTAATGTTTTGCATGTATGATATGTAGAATATTATCAAAATATTAACTACCATAAACCTTGTGATCAAACTATTGGCATTTTCGACAGGAGTGTATTACAAGATAAAAGTAGAGACAACAGAGGATCCTGAAAGAACAGGGAAAAGGGGCTAATGCCTCCTTGTCAATTCCTTAGGATGATATTCACTGCACAGATCATGCACAATCAGAAGTACTGACCAATGACCTGTCAGTGCAGCCATATGAGAACCAGTTCCAGCATATTACAATAACTGCTTGCTGTAAATACTGGTTCTACAAAAGATAATGGATTAACTATTCAACTGTATATGAGACAAAATCAGACATTAATTTTACAGCTATCACATTCAGTACTCACTACAACACTATACTCTACAATTCTTCAGTATGTGGGGACTAACTTGTGTATAGCCACAGGACTTATAAAAACTTTCCTGGAAACATAAGAGGAATCATTTGAAAATGCAATGCTTTTTCTTCAAACTTTCATTAACTAAATGATTCAGCATGCCAATAGTAAAAGTCAGTTGGTGAGGCATGCACTGTGTGGTACTCAAGTTGAACATATTTGAGAGTGCAATAAACCATCATGTGAGCAGCTGGATGCTACCATAATATCTTCCTGTTTTTAAGCAAAGATTGAAATAACTCCCACCCACCCAAACATTCTTCATAAGCTCCTGAACTGAATGATGTCATATTTGAAATTGCTGCCTTCATGACATTTTTCTGCCACCTATGAAAGCAAATGTTTTCTTTGCTAAATATTATTTCATTTCTTTTAAAGGAAAAACAGACTGCTACTAAGACATGTTCTTTAGTTACATTTCTACTACTCTCATTAGAAATCCCTATCACCTGTCATCAGAAATAAAAACAGTTATTTTATAAGAAAGATTCCAGTAATTGGACCCACATGAGTTATTTTATGTTCAGCAAGAAATATTTGCAATTTATGTATAAATGTTTTATAAACTGATTAAAACTATAATGTACCATTTGGACAGTGAACTTTAGATACTTTGTTTCTAGAATACATAATTTTCTAATGCTACATTCCATTTTAATGAACAAACATCTAGCCTGATTGTGTTTAAGAAAATATACTAACGTTCTGAAGATAATCTGATATACTGATAAGGGTTCACAGAAAATTATTTGCTAATAATTCATCACAGAGAAAATTCTTCACAAGCAAACTGAAATATTGTAATGATACACACACATACAAAAAACTATTTTAGAAAATAGTTTTTCTGTATTATTTAATTAATTTAGCTTTTTTTTTTTATATAATATTTTGTATTTAACTGATCAGCGAGTTACCTAATTTTATTAAAGAAATAAAAACAAAATACTTTAGATATTACAGGTTCTGTAGTTGAGATATTAATTATTTTACTGAATTAATTCAGGAGATGAGATGCTTATTATAGGATACCAGTATTAAAATTCTTTTACATTAGTGCATAAAAATTGTGAAATTAACTGTTATAAATTCTGGCTGTTTTCATAATAAAATTATAATTAAAATTTTCTGCATTATGCCGAAAGAACTTCGTTTCAAGCTCAATGCTGGAAGGCAGTAACAGTCGAACAGAGGAAGTTGCTCAGTTTCATTTCTGAGCATTCACAGATGTGAAAAGAACATCATGAAACATTGCTAAGCAGTCAGGAGAAAAACTAGGAGTTTTTTTTTGTGTTTTCAATATATGAAGATTGAGCAGAAATTAGACAAAAAAGTAGAAATGGAAGGCTGACAACGGATATCCTTTTATGAAGAGATAGTGAAGTTTTTGTGGTCATTAATCCATATAGGATTTAATTCATTTAAAGCTGTAAGGAACTTTGTTTTTCAGTTCATATAGAATATGCTTAGTAAATGATAAGAATTTAACTTTTGTTGCTGTTATATAGAAAGCAGTTTCTGTGTTAGTCTTTCTCTTGTGTGAATGCAAGCAGGATTAAAGTTTCTGCAGAAGCAAGAGACTAAATCAAGATAATAAATGTTTACGTGACAAAGGAAGCTGTGTAGTTAAAGGGTTTTCTCATATGGTTTGGAGTTGTGATGTTAGTACATTGCACTTGCATAGTTAAATAGTAGATTTGATGTTGTATATATTTGTGTTATTTTGAAAATTAAAGAGTTTTTATTGTGATGAGGTGTGTAAAGACTCAGTCTCTTAATGAGTTAATAGGTTAACCCAGTGGTTCCCAAACTGTAACATTCCAATATTTTCACTGAAATCACTTAGCACACGTGGTTTTAAAATCAGACCATCAACGTGTTGATAAAATGATAGGAAGGACATCTAATGGACACTGTACAAGTTTGATTCTAAGATCTGAGAAATGCACAGTGAACAACAGGCTCACCTGTCCCACTAATTATGATTTGATTGTTCAAAAGATATACTTATTTAATACTTTTTACATAATTGTTTGTGAATTTGAAATACGTGTTTTATTTATTTATTTTTAACTTAACCAACCTAACCACACCAACTGTGCACTAGAACTGTTAGGTAGGCCTATGTTCTGAGTTTGGATGATATGGAAAAATCCTGATACACCAAGGGTGTCATGAACTGAAAAAGTTTGGGAAGCACTGGGTAAAGTACTTCAATTAATGAGTTAACAGGTTAATTAAAGAGATTAAGTTGCATATGAGATATCCTGGGATACAAACCTGTGTGCAAAGTTAGATTTGGAGTTTAGTTTTGACATTTTCTTTTTATTTAGAATTAAGAATTAAACCACTGAGTGTGAGGAAGTAAGTAAAAATAAATACACCAACCACATGTACATACCAGTGTATTTTGGAACCATTTTTTTTTAACATGGTAAGGAGATTATGAATGTTATTATTATTTTACAGAAATAATAGGTTAAGACTACATGTTCACCTATAAGTGGATATATTAAAATGACAGAAAAATCACATAAATTTTTCCATGATGTAAATTAGTTTAAGGCAAAAATCCCATTTCGCAATACCAATATTTCATGAAACGTAGAAATTTTGAAATTATTTTTTGATAAAAAAGTATAGGTGCATTCTTCCGAAGTGAAATGAATACGTAACTAATTCTCTTGTGAAAATAGTTCAAAAATAAAACTGTAATTAGAAATATTTGTAGTCAATATTGTTGCCCAAGTGGTTAACGTACCTCCTCTCCAACCACCCACATAGTTCATTCTCACAAAAATTAACTATGTATTTAATTTTGATATACATTTTTTTAAGTCAAAAAAGGGGTGCAAATGTAGTGTTAACCTAGCGCTGTAAAACAATAACAGAATCTCTTAGCACCTGTAGTGCGATAAGTACGATGAACCTAAAGAAATTTACTATGTAGGAAAAGTGGAGTCAGTTAAAAATACACTGGTATCCTAAAATTGAAAGCAGCTCATCTTCTGAATTATTATTATTATTATTATTTTTTTTTTTTTTAACAAAAAACAATATTGAATGGCTATAAAAAAAGACATTCTTAAATTTAGTACCCATACTTCCTAACCACCCTACCACAGTTTTGTGAAAAAATTATTATCTGATCTACAGAAGAGCCTATAGTATCTAAAAAAAGATGTAGCATTTTAAGAAATAAACAGATATCATGGAACTCGCTGATCAGTAAAATACAATATATTAAATATATTAATTACACATCATACATAATGAAAAATTATAAAAAAGCTAAATAATATAAAATTAAATAAATAATGCAGAAAGAGACCATTTCCTAAAATATTTGTTTTGCATTCGTTTTTCATATATGTATATTGTTACAATATTATTTCAATTTTCCTTGAGAAATTTTCCCTGCAGTGAATTTTTTGGCAAAAAATTTTTCCACAATGAATTGTGCAGACGCACACAATTCAGCCTTGCAGAATCTGATCGATTAGTACAAATAATTAGCTTTCATTTTTTTCCTTAAAATTCTATTGGAATGATTTTTTTGGTACGTTGATGAGACCATAGCAAAAAAAATTCAAAACAACAACCACCATACTTCAATAGCGATTACCACTGAAGGTCTGGCTAATGGTTTGGCGAGCAGCTCCTGCAGCTGCATTGGCAGCTGCAGTTTGTACATGTTCATTGCGAAGGACTCCTGTCGCAAATTCCTGTTGGGCTTTTGCAAAACTAGCGCCTGTAGTGCGATAAATACGATGAACCTAAAGAAATTTAAAATCAATCACTTTAGAAATATGAGATAGGTACAAAACTTTCAAACAATGCATCATAATATACAAATCTGAAAGGTTTTTAATTAACAAATTTCATTTACCACTACCACTTGTCTAGCACCACTGTAAAACTGTTTCAATATTAAACTACATGAAAGGTTTAACTTCAACAGATAATTTAGAACAATTTGTTTAGTACATAATTCAATACAAGAGGAAAAAAGTTTAATAAAACCAATATTTCATTAGTAATATTTCTGAAATCTTCAGAGTAAAGCAGTAATGTTACATTTAGCAATATTAGAATCCTTATGAATAAGTAACAATAACCTCCCATATTTCACAAATGGGAATGATTACTGATTAAAATCTGGTTAGACAAAGGACAATACAAGTTGTGAGAATAAATGTTTATGATTCCTCTAGTTCCAATGGTTTCCATATACAGTGAAAACACCATATCATAGGCTGACTTTCCTATGTTCATCCATTCTGATTTTCACAGATTGATCTTTCTATATAAAGAAAGGAAGTTGGTAAGAAGAAATCTGGTAAGCACTAGTATATAAGACAGAGACTGCTTGTTCTTAACTAAAGGAGGAGTCAAGATAATTCTAGAAGTGGTTTGAAAATAGTATATATTTTCTGCTGTCAAAGGAAGAGCTGATCTCTCTCTCTCTCACACACGCAAACACAAAGCAACAATTACAAAACCTGCAATGCATCAGGGTAATGGAAAAAGATTATATCGAACAATATGTTGAATGTCATCTGGGTTATAACCCCTGTTGACCATAATAGGTTCTTATGCATTTATCAGAATGCATAAGAACCTATCACGTTTGTTTGGCTCATTGATATGTACAAAAATTATTTAATGATTGACTGAACAGATATCATAAATCAGTATTCGAAATACTTGCAAAAATTTGTCCAGCCATCTGAACTGATGTGAAAAGACAAAAGTTAGTAAAACATTTTGAAATTATACAAAGCAACAACTGCTCTTGTTAGATGAAATCAAATGAAATTTGGTACTAAGATTAAATTTTGCAGAGTTGCACCCCCCATTTCAGTTTCCATTGGATTTTTATTTATTATGAAAAAAAAAAAAAAAAACGGCATATAATCCAAAACCAGCTCTGGAGTGCTATTTCATATATACAGTAGAACTCGGTTATAACGATCACGGTTACAGCGAATTCGCGTTTATAACGAATAATTTTGAAAGTATATTTGAATTACATTTGATTTAATGCATGTATTTCATGTTTATTACGAATTCGTTTCACGGGAATAACGAACCAAAATTTAAGAATATACATATTCTTAGGGCTGATCCTTTTCATCTCCTAATAAATTGTACATACTAACGAAGGTTTTTTTTAGGAAAATAGTGGACAGTTAAATTTCTTAGGAGATTAAAAGCAATTCAGTTTTTCTTAGAATCCAACTGCTCTAAAAAAAGAGTTTGCGATATTCTTCACCTGGACGTACACGTTAGTCGTTCCTTTACTGACATTTCGTACGTACACATTTTCTGGTTGTGGAAAAATGACGGGAGTCAAATGGAAAATTTTATCGGTTTCCAAAAAAGTAGACATTATACAGAAGGTGGAAAGTGGCCAATTAAATCTGACAGTAGCAAAGAAGTATGGTTTGTCCCCATCTACAATATCAACAATTTGGAAGAATCGCAAGTTGACTCTGAAAGCTTTTGAAAACAATTTATCGAAGTGTAAAAAACTTAAAAAATGTAATAAAAGTGATGTTGACGAGGCACTTCTTTTGTGGTTTATAGTGCAAAGAACCGCTGGCTTACCTATTAGGAAACCAATTTTGAAAGTTCAAGCAGAAAAATTTGCTGTTCAACTTGGTTATAGCGATTTTAAATGCAACAATGGGTGGATTGATTGCTTTAAGAACAGAAACAATATTGTCTACACAAAAGTAAGTGGTGAGGCATTGTCCGTTGACAAAAACGCTTTTTCTGACTGGATCAAGAATGTATGGCTGGATATCAAACATAGGTATTGATACAACAACATTTATAATGCAGACGAAGCAGGTTTTTTTTAAAAATTTAACGCCCGATAAAACTTTTCAATTTAAAAATGAAAAGTGCATTGGCAGAAAACTTATCAAAAATAGACTCACAGTTTTAGTTTGTGCGAACATGACTGGTAGCGATAAAAGAAAGCTTCTTGTAATTGGAAAATCGGCAAAGCCTAGATGCTTTAAGAACATAAAGAAACTCCCCGTTGATTATACAGCGAATAAGAAAGCCTGGATGACATCTTCAATTTTTGAAAATGAAATTCGCAAGTGGGATAAAAATCTTCGCAGTGAAAACCGGAAAATTTTGTTATTGATAGACAACTGTCCTGCCCATCCTGTAGTGGCTAATTTAACAAATATAAAACTTGTTTTTTTGCCACCGAATGTGACATCTGTCTTGCAACCACTTGATCAAGGCGTAATTAGATGTTTTAAATCCCATTTTCGTCATCTGTTAATCTTGGAACTGATAGAACGCAGAGAAAAATCTGTGGAAAATGCTTATGCTTACGACTCAAAGATCAGCGTACTTCACGCAATACGTTTAATGAGTGATGCTTGGAATTTGGTGTCATCGTCTACGATACAAAACTGTTTTAAGAAAGCCGGTCTTGCGGAATACGAGTGCGAATCTGAAGATGAAGAGGATAACTTACCGTTATCAGCGTGGTTAAAAGCGCGAAACTTGAACAATTTTGAAACATGTGCAGAGATTGATAATTTTATAGACATTGATAATGGCGTCGCAACTTCTGGTATATCGACAGAAGCTGACATCTTAAAACAAATCTCTCATACACCAGAAGAAGGTAATAGTAGTAGTGACTCCGAGGAAGAAAATAGCAATGATGAGAAAATCGTTACCTGGTGTGAAGCAGAAAGTGCTTTACATATTTTAACAAGATTTATGGAATTGTGATCTGTAAGTTCAGATGACACATTCTAGCATCTTAGTGGTATAAAGAACAATTTCAAACGTATGAAATATGTGTCTTGTGCAAAGCAAAGCACGCTTGATGATTTTTTATGTAAAAATGTGAAGTTTTAAAAATAAATTTTTGTTCTTTATACGTATGTATGCACATATGTATTTATGTTACCCAATATACCCATTCCGAGAAAAATCTGAAAACATTTTTAATTCACTCAAATTATGACCTTCTTGGATATAACGAATAATGGTTATTATGAACAAATATATGCGGTCCCATGGAATTCGTTATAACCGAGTTCTACTGTGTGTGTATATATATATATTTTTATTTTTTTTTGGGTTCAGTAGCATTACAGCTTTGTATAATTGTGTGATGAATGATGAAACTATATATCACTCATTATACACGGTTATGATAAACAATCTGGATAATAAGTTTAGCTGATTACCAAGATATAGCAGAACTGAGGTTAGAAGAACTATAATAGCAAGTGATTCAATGCACAGGCTGTAAAAACAGATGAGTTTTGGGATGAATGGAGTGAAGTTGACAGTAGAAAAATCTGTACAAGAGGGGCAGCCTGCAACAGGTGCTTGGAGAAATTATTAATTTGGCTGTAGGGTTTGTCGGTTTTTAAAAACCGGGTTTTAGATACTAGAATTAATTAATTATTTAATTAAAAATCTTAACATTTTGACTTGAAACCAATGTATATGTTACAAGTGAAGAATCGGAAGATGACTATGGTGAGGATTTAAATTCTCTTGATCTAGATAATGACTGTGGATTCCATATGTTGTCTGACAATTACAAATAATCGATTTCCAAATTAGAAAAATTTTGCAAATTTTTTTAGAAAATCTCCCATAAAAGATGGCATCCTTCAGAATTATGTAAAACAAGAAAAATGAAAGGAATTAAGTCTGATTCTTGACTGCCAAACGAGATGGAATAGTTTAGAGGCCACAATTGAAAGATTTATAACATTAAAAGAATGCTGTTTTAGCTTTGAACGATATTGGTGTTTCTTAAAGTGTTGGGACCAATACATCCAGCAGCTGAGGTCTTAGGGTGGCGAGATGCCAATTTATTAACAAGTGAAGGCATATTTGAATTTCTGTTAAATGAACTAAAAAATTTAAAGACTGAAATTAGTTCCAAATTATTAAATGCTTTAGAAGTATGAATTCAAGAAAGAAGACAAGTTTGGATTGGATCAGGGCGAGCTAAAAATAGCTCACAAATCTCTCCCATCACTGCTCCCAAAACAGATTTCCACTAGCCTCAAAACTCAATATTATTAAGTTATCTGGAAAAATATTGTCTAGAATATATCGGAAAAACTATTAATTAGGGCAATGCTCTGGAAGAAGCCATGAAAAAATCAATTCATAGATTTCTTGAGGAACCTGAAGAAATAATATCAAATTCGAAGACACTGAATGCCAAATTTTCAGTATTTTAGGCAACCAATAAAAGAACAAAGAATTTAGATTTATTATTTGATGTTCTGAAAACAATAAAACGAAGTTCAGTAGCCAGTGAGAGAGTATTTTCTCTTTCAGGCAATTCTGTATCTAGAATAACAAGATTAAGTAATCATTCAGTGGACATTTTGTTTTTTGAAATCATATTTCCTGAAGAAAAATACTATATGAAATTTATAATTTATATTTTGAATGGATTTTAGTTTAGTTTTTTTTAATTTATTTATTTGGTTTTGTATGGAGTATATTTTATTTTATATTTTTGTAGTTCTATAAATATTGAATAAACTGAAAAATTTTAAACTAACTAAATATTTTTACTGTTTTAATTATATATATTTTTTTAATTCGAAAACCGTTTTTTTCAAAAGTCGGTTTTTGTATAAACCCTATTTGGCTGAGACCTAAACAAACACAGAAAGTGAAACTAGATCATCATTGGGGAAATTGTGAGCATGTGGGTGTGTGTGTATGTGGTATGTAGCTATGTTATGCAAACATAACAATGATATGAATGTCATTGAGCATGGTTATGAATATGGTGAAAGGGTGGAGATTTATGCTTTGGGTTCAGACTTTTTTTGAGTGTGTTTGTGGAGAAGAGAAAGTTGCCCTACCAGGCCAAGCAGATTGTAATTTACATATATGAAAAGCCAGGAAAGTCAGAAAAAGGGGGCTGAGTTCATTGTTTTGGTGAATATGTTTTTGTCTAAAATTATTGGCATTAGTGAAACTTGGCAGAGTCAGAGTTGGTAACAGGAATTGAGTGCAAAGAGTATACTATTTTTTTTTAGGAAGAACAGAAGAGGAGGTAGGGAGAAAGAAATACTAATATCAGATTTGTATACTGTTAGGATAGAAACTCATGAATGCAATAATAACATCCAATGTAGCAGTGAGTTTGTGGCTATCTGGTGCAGAGTCGAAGATAACAGGATAAAATATATTGTGTTGCTACAGACCTGATGGTTCAGCTGCTGAGGATGATGAAATTCATTGCCAATTTAACCTTATGGATACCAGGTGAGAAATAATCATTATGGTTGACTTAAATTATCCAAACACTTATTGGTAGAAGAGAAATCTCATCATACAAATGAAGGAGAATTTACTGAGCTGTTACAAGACAACACTCTCAAGCAGAATGTGAAAGAAAGAACTCAAGGTCAAAAAAGTGTTAAATTTGATCATGGTGCTTAAATTGTCTCAGTTAAGAATGTGAATGCTTTGCAATCAGTTGATGGCAGTGATCATGTTGCATTGTCCTGAGAAGTAGTTAACTATATATGTTCCAATTAGGACAAGTGTTGTATGCTGAACTACAAAACTGGAAATTATGATAAACTCATGAGAATATTATCTTTGATACAATGACGTCAGTTACTGAAAATGGGGAGGATATCAGCAACGCATGAGAAACTTTGAAAAGAAGCTTAAATGAGCCACTATCTGAATGCGTCCTAGAGTTCAAGGAACAAATAGGGTGGGAGTGAAATGGAAGTACACACTTATTAAGAAAGAGGTCCATAAGAAGATGCAAAAAGAATATCATGATAAGAGTGAAAACAGTTATGAAATATATAAGGTTCAGGCCAGAAAATTTAAGTATTGTATGGAAAGCAAAATCAGAGTATGAAAAGAAATGATTCATGCAGGTTAAAGGCCACCTGAAAGAATCTTATCATTAGCTGTAAGTAAAAAAAAAAGTTGACTTCCTTTAATGGTGAATGCAAAATCTTCTTCCCACTCTTGGTTAAAATTTCTATTTTCATCTTCTTGCTTCTTATAATTTGACACCATCTTCCTTCACCAAATTTTCAGACACATCTTAAAAAATTGAGAAGTTTTAAAGAACTCACATAGTGAAATTGATTGATGGACAAGCTATACTTTGCAAAGAACTGCATGGTTCACTAAAGGGAGGTTATGTTTTAGCAATCTGCAAATGTTTTATAGTCTGCTAAGTTGGATAAAGGTAATGGATGCACTATGATACTGTTAGACTTTGCTAAGCTATTTGATAGGATACTACATGAAAGGCTACTGCATAAACTGGAGAATATGGGATTCAAATGTAAACTATTGAGTTGGATAAGTGGATGGCAGGGCAATTAGAGATGCTACTGACAAACAGACTTGTGGAATGATTTCAATAACCTGGAACAGCTGGCAAATGATAATGGTTGTCAATTCAATGTGTAAAGTTATGCACACTTGGGCATGATTTCCAATGGCATATTACAGGGGTGGCCAAACTGAGGCTTGCAAACCACATGTACAGCTCGTGGAATGTTGGCCAAGCTCTTTTTCTGCATCATGATTAATATAACATGCAAATAAAAAAATTCCAAGCTTTATAATTATTTACTGGATATTAACTGAGAGTCAACTGGATTAAAATGTAAGTTTAATGTTCACGGTGAGTAAACATATTTAAAAATTTAAATGGTAATTTTAATATTAGATTTGAGTCAGGGATTAAAGAAATTTTTGATCAGCAAGGATCACAGGGGAAATGTGCTGGAGAATCTAATATTAGCTTTGGTAGACTTTACTTTTGGTTGTGTGATTGTAGCAAGTGTAGTAGTGTTGTGAGTAGTGAAATTAAAACTGTGTTAGTGTGATACTTGCCGCAATAGTTTGGTTGCATTGTGCATATTGGAGCTCAGTTTCTTTACACTTTAATTTCTTAAGACGTGTCTGAAAATTTGGTGAAGGAAGATGGTGTCAAATTATAAGAAGCAAGAAGATGAAAACAGAAATTTTAACCAACAGTGGGAAGAAGATTTTGCATTCACCACTGACCACATAAGGGCAAATTCACCATTGCATTCACCTTTGTAATGACCATCAGTCATTACAAAGCCAGCAACTTGAAATGTCACTATGAAACAAATCACAAAAACTTTTCATCTCATTATTTGCCTAAATCAGCATTACAGAAAAACAAGTTAACTATGTTAAAATCATCAATAAATAGTAAGTAGACACTGTTGACAACGTTCAACAAGGAAGCCGATATAAATGAAGCCAGTTTTGTTATATCGTGGAATACTGCTCATGCTAAACGCCCATATTCCGATGGTGAATTTAAGAAGAATATAGCTGAAGTTTTTGCAGTGTTAGAACCAAACACAAAACTTCAGTGACTAATAGCACTAACACCAGCTTCACATCACACCACAGATAGATATCTTAAAGATCAGTGCTGATGTTGTAGGCCAAAAGCAAAATGATTTAAATTCCCATGCTTAGCTCTTGACGAATCTACAGACATATAAGACAACCCATAACTGCCGGAATTTGTTCACATCACACCACAGATCATCATCATCATCATCAAATTCCTGCCATGTACCCTCAAGGGGTGTACAGGATATGACAGTACTACATGAAAAAATTACATCATTACTAAGTTCCTATCTACAATTTTCCTCCAAATCAGTCTGTTACTTGTCAAGACTCCAACATTATCAGATCTTATATTTCTATCGTCTAAGGCACTTTGTACCGTATCAATCCACCTATATCTTGGTCTTCCTCTGGGTCGTTTTCCTGCCAACCTGGCAAAGAACACTTGTTTTGCTAATCTTTCCTCTCCCATTCTATTTAAGTGACCATACCATCTGAGATTAGCTCTGCTAACGCATTCCTGGATGCTGACAATGTCAAGTTCTTTCCTAATATCCTCATTTTTAATATGATATTGCCATTGATGCCATCTGTTCACGCCTCTAATCTTTCTCAGGACTCTCATATCTGCGGTCTCTAGTCTTTGGTCAAGTGTTTTACTTCTGACCCAGCTCTCAGATCCATAAGTTAGAATTGGTTTGAACACAGTCTTGTATACGGCTAATTTAGTGTTCCGACTAATTTCTTTCTTATTCCATATGAATTTATTCAATTGACTTCCCATGATACCAGCTTTGCTGATTCTGTTGTCTATTTCTATATTTAGTTTACCATCTTCAGTAAAAATTGTGCCTAAGTAGCTGAAATGTTTTACTTGTTCCACAGGTTCTCCATTCACAACACAGTTGACATTTTCAATGATTCTGCCTATTTTCATTGTCTTTGTCTTTTTATTGCTGACCTTCATACCATATCTATTACAACAGCTATTCAATTTAGTCAGAGAATCTTGCAGACTTGTAGCGGATTTATTTAGAAGTATAACATCATCCGCATAAAGCAAAGAGCTGACATTAACATCTCCAATTTTGATATCAGGTTTAATACCACATTCCTTCATAATGTGATCCATATATTTAATGAATAACAGAGGGGATAATGTACATCCTTGTCTCACACCAGATTTAACATTAAACCATCTTCCTGTACTTCCTTCAATTCTAACTGCTGACACACAACTCAAATAAAGACTAAGTATTGCTTGATATAATGCCCCATTGACACCATATAACTGCAGCGTATTGAATACCTTCTCTCTTGGCACCTTGTCATATGCCTTTTCCAAATCGACAAAACTTAAATACAGATCTTTGTTATATTCCCATGCTTTCTCGACTATTTGTCGTAAAGTGAAGATCTGATCCTGACAGCTTCTATTTGGCCTGAATCCAGCTTGTTCTTCACCAAGCTTTTCTTCCACAATTCTTCTCAACCGTTTCTCAAGTATACTTGCATAGATCTTGCCAGGAACACTCAGTAGGGAAATACCTCTGTAATTCTCACATTCAGTTTTATTTCCCTTTTTATATATGGGTACTATGAGAGCTCTACTCCAATCATCAGGAATTCGTCCCTCTGTCCAGGCTTTCTGAACTATGCAGTGCAGCCACTGTAAGACTCTTATACCACCATACTTCAGCATTTCTGGTCGAATATCATCTACTCCTGCTGCCTTTCCACATTTCAAGCCTTTGATGGCTTTTTCTACTTCAAGTATGGATATGTATTCCTGACTGCATGCCTGGTCAGTGTTTTTTATCACTGTGCTGTCATCACTGCTTGTTTCATTTAGCAGTTTTTCAAAGTAATTACTCCATACTTCAAGGATATCTTTTTCTCCTGTTTTCATTTCACCTTTATCATCTCTAATTCCTTTTACAGCACTCTTTCCTCCATTCCTAAGCTTCTTCAACAACCTCCAGAATATTTTGCCACCTTCATGATATTTATTTTCTATATTCTTGCCAAAGTGCTCCCATGACTTTTGTTTAGCTAGTTTTACACACTGTTTAGCTTTCTTACATTTGTCTCTGTATTCTGTAAGAGTAAAAGCTGACTTATTTGCCAGGAACTTTTGATATGCTTTCTTCTTTTCCTTCACTGCCTGTGTCCACCAGGGAGTTCTGATTTTTTTTATCTTTGCAAACAACCTCACCACATGCCTCTCTGGCAGAATCAATCAATGTTTCCTTCAGAGTTTGCCAATGAATCTCCAAGGTTTGATTCCTGTTCTCAAACTCTTTCATTTTCTTTTCAATAATATTTCTGTATTTTAGTCTACAGTTCACATCTGAGAGCTGCTCAACTTTTATTCGCTTTAAAGCTTTCTTACATGTTATTCTTTTCAATATGAAATTCAATTTTATCCTGCTCAAGACTAAATAGTGATCACCTTCAATTTCAAATCCTCTGTACACTCTGGTGTCCTGCACCAGGAAGAAAACATCACTATCAACAATAACATAGTCAATGAGACTTTTCTTATTCCTAGCCTCTTCTCTCCATGTGAATTTGTGCACATTTTTATGTTGGAACATGGTGTTAGTAATAACCAGTCCATGTCCTGAGCAAAAATCCAACAGATATTTGCCATTATTATTAGCTTTGCTCTTTTCTCCAAATTTTCCCAAAATATTTTTGTATGTCTCACAATCATTTCCTACTCTACTATTTAGATCCCCAACAAGGACCAACTTTTCCTTTTTCATTGTGTCAGTTGCTTTTTCTAAAGCCTCAAAAAATTCCTCCACTTCTACCTTAGTAGAACCTTCTGTGGGACCATAGGCACAAATAAGTCTCATTGTCCAGTTCCCCATTCTCATATTTGCCCACATTACTCTACTTGAGACTGACTGCCATTCAAGAAGATTAGTCTCGTATTTTGTGTTGAATACTATGGCTACTCCTTCTTTTCCTTGATTGTTATTGCCTGAATATAACATTTTGTATTTATTGCTCAGAAAGATCTCACCAGTTTTGGTCTTTTTTGTTTCAGTCACCCCTATTATGTCGATCTGGTACTTATTATTATTATTATTACGGGCAACTCCAGGGAGTCATTAGACTCATCGAGGGAGGCCCCAAATCATATTCATCACAACTATCTGACATTCATGCAGTATCTATCATACCACGCCTTAAACTCATTCACTGTCACAGCATCCACTATAGACTCAGGGAGCGCATTCCACTCATTCACTACTCTAAAAGTAAAGAACCCAGCTCTAACACCTTTACTAACCACACTTTTGCCCAGTTTCCATGGATGTCCCCTAGTCCTCCCACAACCAGCCCTGTTCTCAAAAATATCTTCTGAATTAATTTTATAGAAACCTTTCAGTAATTTGAATGTCTCAATCATATCTCCCCTCCTCCGCCTATCAACCAATTTTTGCAACCAACAAATCCTAAACCTGTTCTCATACGGTTCATTCCACAGACCTGCTATCATCTTGGTCACTCGCCTCTGGATCCTCTCCACCTCCTCCCCATCAAGAAGAAACCTAGGTGACCAAATCTGAGCACAGTACTCTAGATGGGGTCTTATCAAGGCTCGATAGATAGGAACAATAACCTGCTTGTCTCTGCTTGTCAACGTATTCTTCAGCAACCAAGTGATTTGATGAGCTGTTTTGGTCACTTTTGCAATGTGTCCCCTAAATTTCAATTCCTTATCCACCAACACTCCTAAATCTCGTGCCTCATTAATCTCCTGGAGTACAGTTCCACCAATGCAGTAAACTGCTGCCAATCTTTTCACCCCAAAATGCATAACCTTACATTTTGCCACATTAAACTGACATCCATTCTCCTTAGCCCAGACCTCCAATCTATCCAAATCATCCTGCAAAATTTTGACGTCATCTGCATTCACTATTGCCCTACCCAACTTCGCATCATCCGCAAACAAATGAACTGTTCCTCTCAGATCATTTCCTATATCATTTATGAACAAATTAAACAGCAGTGGTCCAAGAACAGATCCTTGTGGCACACCACTAGTCACAGGCCGTCTTGTGGACTCTACTCCCGAGTAAACCACTCTCTGATATCTCTCCGTCAACCACCCTCCTATCCATCTCACCAACCCTATGTCCATTCCCATATGCTGCAATTTACTGATTAGAATTCCATGTGGAATCCTGTCAAAGGCCTTGGCAAGGTCCAGTAGAATCACCGTAAACCCATTACCCTTATCCAGTTCAGCCGTCACTGTGTTATAATACGTGAGCAAGTTACTGAGGCATGACCTACCCTTCACAAAACCATGCTGTCCCCGATACAGTATCCCATTTTCTTCTATCCAATCTTGTATTTTCCTCTTGACTATTTTCTCTAAGACCTTGACAATGATTCCTGATATGCTAATCGGTCGGTAATTTACAACAGCAGTCTTGGAACCACCTTTATGCAGTGGAACTATTTTCCCCTCTTTCCACCCGCTCGGGACTAACCCAGACCCGAGACTCAAATTAAACAAAATGGTCAAGGGTACTGACAATTCTTTAGCTGCTTCTCGTACAACACGAGCTGGTATACCATCCAATCCCACAGATGTATTGACATTGAGGTTATGCAATAGACTACTCACCTCCACTTCATTAACCACAATTCCCGTATAATCTACTGGTTTATTCGTTTCTGCAATGTCACCACCTGGATGATATACTTTTGCAAAGTGCTCACTCAGTAACTCAACTATCTCAACTGATTCAGTTACCTCCCTACCATCGGCATTCTTTAAAATCAATCTGCCATGTACATTTTTCCTTTTACTTGCTACATATCTAAAAAACTGTTTAGGATTCTCTTTAGCCTGCATGGCCAATGTTCTTTCGTAATCCTTTTTTGCTTTTCTTACCACACTCGTCACCCTTCTGGCCTGCGCTTTATACCGTTCATGTGCCTGCCGGTCACCCTTCTCCTTAAATTCCCTCCATAGTTGTTTCTTTTTTTGCAACTCAAGCTTAATGGTGTTATTCATCCATTTAACCCCTACTTGATTTATTATTCGGACTCTAGGTATACAGTCAGCCATTGCTTCATGCAAGCACTTCTTAACTACCTCCCATGCACTATCAACTTCTAGTCCTTGCAGTTGTACATGCCATGGCACTGAACCAATCAAACTCCTAAGCTTGTCGTACTTTCCCACCCGATAATTCCACATGTACCCTGTCTTAATTGAAAATTCTACACCTTTAGCCACCTCCCAAGTTAAGACCCTATGATCACTCTCACCGATTGGTGGCAATGTGGTCATATTTGTTACAGCCAAATCCTCAGATGTAATTACTAGGTCAAGCACTCTCTGACCCCTAGTATTTTCCATTACATGCTGTCGCAGATAGTTATCCCTTAATAACCGCATAAAATCCAGTTCCTTCCTCCCGTGTGTCCTCTCCTCACTCCAATCAATGCGACCATAGTTGAAATCTCCCATAATAATCACCCTCCTTCCACCCATTTCTTCTATTTGCTTGTGCATACTGTCACCACCATCTTTTCCATCACCTGGTCTATAGCAGCACCCAATTGTATATTTAGTTCTGCTAGCCACAATCTCACACCAAATGGCCTCAAATGTGCTCTTTTCTCTATCCTGCAATTCAACTTCTATTCTCCTTGGCTGGAGCTCATCAGCTATCATCAACAATACTCCTCCCCCCATTTTATTCTCTCTGTCATTCCTGAACACACTATACCCATCACATTCAATCCCACTAGTTATATCATCTACAGTCAGCCATGTTTCACTAATACCTATAACCTGTGGTCTGGAAGTGCCAACCATGGCCAAAAACTCTTCCTTCTTGTTCCTAATACTCCTAGTATTAGTGTACATGAATTTAAGACCCCCATTAGCCCCAACCCAACCTTGATGCCTTATATTAACTATCCCACTCAGATTTGCTGTCCTTATTTGCTCTGGCATATTATATTCATTCTTACATTCAACTGCCTCCATAAGGACTGTATCTCTACCCCCCCCCCTTAACAAATCTAGTTTCCCTGAATTTGCGCATCCACTACATTCAGCAACACTTTCTCAAGTCTTCTTACACCATAACCATTCAAATGCAAGCCATCCATCTTATATAGATCCTTTCGCCCATCAAACTCACTCCACACATCCACAAATTCCACACCACTCGTCATACATAACCCACGCATAAAGTCATTTGCAATTATAGCCCTCCTTTTAAACATTTCACTGTCATACCGTGGCAAAAGACTAATCATTCTAACTCTCTCACTCTTTTCTTTTGCTACCTCAAACAATTCATTCAGGTCTTCTATCATTTCCATTTTATCTCCTTTCAAATCATTCGTACCTGCCACAACAATCATTTCTTTCACCCTTTCCTTTTGCATTATCTAATTCCTCAGCTAGCTCCATTTCTTTGCCATTCAGGCTTCTTACGTTGATAGTACCGATCTTTAACTCTGGTGATGTTGAGTTGGGGTTTGTTTTCAGATTTGTTCCAGTAGCTGACTTTTCACTGTTCGTCCTGGTTCCCTGGCGAAAACAACGGGGGCCTTGTTTAACCGGCCGACGCCCCAGCCGGCATGAAATTTTGTCATGTTGTACCATCATTTTTTATTTTGGTTTAACCAATAAGAATACAATTTGGTCGGCTAAATCCCAAATTGCCAGCCCATCCTCGTTCGTTCAGTATCAAAGTAGATACCCAACAGGGTGCACCACGAGAAGGTGAGGATTGGACATTAGGTCAGAAGCCCTGGTCGGTTCTCCGCATTCCTTTAAAGGCTATGTGGAGGTCTCCTCTCAGTTATACAGCTTTGACCCTTAAGCACACCACAGATAGATATCTTAAAGATCAGTGCTGATGTTGTAGGCCAAAAGCAAAATGATTTAAATTCCCATGCTTAGCTCTTGACGAATCTACAGACATATAAGACAACCCATAACTGCTGGAATTTGTTGTTTCCTCTGATGTAACTGAAAGAAGAAATGTTGGACTTAGTAGCACTAAAAGAAACAACTTGTGGTGCTGACATTAAAAATGTGCTTGACAGAGCCTTAACAAATTCTGATATTCCACTGGATAAACCAGTCAGTGTTGCAAAAACTGTGTGTAATATTTTGTTCGTGTCTTGCAGCTCTCGAACATCTGAAGTTTGTATGTGGCTCTAACATTAAGCATGCATGGCCACTCCTGGAATATCATATTGGTGGGATTATGTTGCAAGAAATCTGGAAGACTAGGAATTTTGAAGTTTTGCAAATACAACTTAGAGGATAACTGCAATGTTGAAATTAACAATAACATGTAAGGATAAAGAATTTATTTTGCCTATCTAAAGGCTTAAGACTGCATTTGGATTACTGTGCACATATTTGGTCTGTTAGATTCAGAGGATAAAAAAAAAAAAAAAAAAAAAAAAGTTGTGGAAAGGACAAAGAAGGATAACAAAGATGATATTGGGATTATAGAATGTAGATTATGAGGACAAATTGAGAATATGTTGACTGTATCCACATATTCTCAATTTGCAGGAGAAATAAAAGGTGATATGACAGAGGGCTATAAACTTCTGAGAGGGTGTTACAGGTTATCAATAGACATTTTATGTTGCTGTAGCCATATTTATCAACAGACATTTTTTGTTGCACACAAACTTAACTTCTATGGAAGTTAAGTTTGTGTGCAGTTAAGAGAGGGGGATAAGAGCTGGATTATCTCACAGAGCAGTGAGTGGAACAATTTGCCTGTTGAAATGGTCAGTGCACCAGTATGAATGGGTTTGAGAGAAGGTATTACATCTGCTGTGGGTCATCTATGGCCTTCCTGAGTCCTTGGTCTCTGATGATAATAAGAGCAAGTTAATTTTTGAGGTGGTTTACAGATACAAAACTGAAACAAAAAAAAAAAAAAAAAAAGAAAGAAAATGAAAAGTAAATAAAACTCCAACTTTTATTTTTATTTGGTAATTCTGAATTGAACATATCAACTGTTAGTGGCATTGCAGATGAAGTCAAGTGCAATTGTGCTTATGATTTCACTGAAATGAAGTGTGTAATAATAACAGTTCAGTGACTCTTCAGAAAGATGCTCTGTTAGGATGAAAGTACTAGCTAACCAGTGTGTGTGTGTGTGTGTGTGTGTGTGTGTGTGTGTGTGTGTGTGTGTGTGTGTGTGTGTGGATTAGCAGGGAAAATGTTTAAGGTATTTGTGGATCTTTAGTTCAGAACCATCATCCACTACAGCCTAGTTGAGAACAAGACATTCCACAACCTACGATATCACGTTCATCCGAATAGCTCTATCAGTCAGTGTATCAATCATGATCGATTGATTAGCTAGTTGTGTATGTTCTTCTGGCTGGTTTGCCTGTTTTTGCAGAATGAAAAATGAGTTTCTGGAAGGAAAAGGACTGCCATTCTCATTTAACTTTAGAATGATAACGCCATCATTCAAAAGTTTGACAGCCCAATCATCTAGCTTGATCATATCATAACACTACATTTGGGGAAGAAAAAAGAAGTTGCCCACAATTCCATTTGGTCAGCAAGACCTGGGTTAGAATTCTAATAAGAACTGGAAGAACTAAGGGCTTTTTGACTTAAGGTGAGTTAACTTGTCTCATATGGAGATGGCAGGCTTTTCCTTCCAGAAACTCTTTTTTCATTCTGCAAAAACAGGCAAACCAGCCAGAAGAACGTACACAACTAACTAATCAGTCAATCATGATTGATACACTATGACTGATAAAGTTAACTATCCTAGCAGAGCATTAATCAGATTTCAGAGGAGAAAAGTTACCTGATTGATAGGTCATTAAACCTAACATGCAATAGAATATGGGAAAAAAGAATTAAGGTAAGTAATTCTTTTTGAAACTCATTTCTATATAGCACAATCATGTCACAAGTCCTTTATACATCAGCAAAGCTGTTTCAGTCCTAAACATCATCACGAACCATGGGCTCGCTGCTCGTTGGTGACTGATGACTCCTTCACTATCTTCCTCCACCTTTCTTTGTCCAGTGCACATTGTTGCAGTTTCTGTTACCCCATTCCACACCAGTCCTTTATGTCATCTATCCATTCTCTGTAGGTCTACCTCTTCTGTTTACACCACCATCCATAATACCAAACATGAATGTCTTTATCTTCTGGTCCTCACTCATTCTGTAGACATGTCCAAATAATTGCAGCTTCCATTGTATAATCTTCTGCATTAGATTCTCCTTTGGTTGTATCTTCTGATAGAGCTCTTCATTTATAATTTTCTGTACCCATCCTATTCTTAGAATCTTCCCTGTAACAAGTTCTTTCAAATGCCAAAATTCTTTTTCTTGATTCTTTATTTATCATCCATGTTTCAGATCCATACAGTACACCACTAAAGATGCATGTTTCCAGCACTCTTAGTTTTGTTTGCAGGCTGATTACTTTACTTTTCCAAATGTTATCCATGGCCTTCAGATTTGTTCTTCCCTTTGCAATCCTAATCTTTATTTCTTTTTTTTTTTTTTTTTACAGTCCAAATCATGTCATTTTACTTCCCAAATATATGAATTGTTCTACATTTTCTATATCAATTCCATCCACTTGTATCTTTTGTTTCATGTTCTTCTCACCAAATACCATTCTCTTTGTTTTTTCCAAGTTCATAACAAGTCCAAATCTTTTTCCTTCCTCATTTAACAGTTTCAATATTTTTTGTAGTTCTCTTTCGTCTTCAATAATAACAATGTCACCTGCAAATCTCTGATTGTTAATTCTCATCCCACATACCGATATTCCTTTTGCATCTTCCTTCATTTTATCCATTGTTCTTTCTAAATGTTCGATGAAAATGCTTGATGATATTGGGTTTTCCAGTCTAGTACCTCTGCTTGTTCTAAACCATTTCCCAAAATCATCACCTATTTTAACTGCTGCAACTGCATTCTTATACACATCTTTTAATATAGCTATTAGTTTTCTATGAATTCCATAGGATTCTAGCACTGCTAATGTCACTTTCTGGTCGATAGTGTCAAATGCCTTCTGAAAATCAACAAAGCAAGTATATATGTGTTGTTTTTTTTTCCCTAGCTTTCTCTGCTATTAACTGCATTATGTTAAAGATACTACGCAATTTTATAAGCTAGGTTTTATAATCCATTTTAAAAAATTTATGGAATTTACAACTGTGTTAAAAAACGTTTTTTTATTATCCCGACATGAATTGACTGGAAAACCACCAGCTGTCTACATCACACTAAAACATGGTATGAACGGAAATTCAAGAAAGCCTGTGAGATTATTATCAACCACCCCAACCTGAACAATAATGATGGTATAAAAATCCCAAACATCATCATCAAATTCCTGCCATGTACCCTCAAGGGGTGTACAGGATATGATAGTACTACATGAAAAAAATTACATCATTATTAATTTCCTATCTACAATTTTCCTCCAAATCAGTCTGTTACTTGTCAAGACTCCAACATTATCAGATCTTATATTTCTATCATCTAAAGCACTTTGTACCGTATTAATCCACCTATATCTTGGTCTTCCTCTGGGTCGTTTTGCTGCCAACCTGGCAGAGAACACTTGGTTTGCTAATCTTTCCTCGCCCATTCTGTTTAAGTGACTATACCACCTGAGATTAGCTCTGCTAATGCATTCCTGGATGCCGACAATGTCAAGTTCTTTCCTAATATCCTCATTTTTAATATGATATTGCCATTGATGCCATCTGTTCACGCCTATAATCTTTCTCAGGACTCTCATATCTGTGGTCTCTAGTCTTTGGTCAAGTGTTTTACTTCTAACCCAGCTCTCAGATCCATAAGTTAAAACTGGTTTGAACACTGTTTTGTATACAGCTAATTTAGTGTTCCGACTAATTTCTCTCTTATTCCATATGAATTTATTCAATTGACTTCCCACCATACCAGCTTTGCTGATTCTGTTGTCTATTTCTATATTTAATTTACCATCTTCAGTAAAAATCGTGCAAAGTAGCTGAAATGTTTTACTTGTTCCACAGGTTCTCCATTCACAACACAGTTGACATTTTCATTGATTCTGCCTATTTTCATTGTCTTTGTCTTTTTATTGCTGACCTTCATACCATATCTATTACAACAGCTATTCAATTTAGTCAGAGAATCTTGCAGACTTGTAGCAGATTTATTTAGAAGTATAACATCATCTGCATAAAGCAAAGAGCTCACATTAACATCTCCAATTTTGATATCATGTTTAATACCACTTTCCTTCATAATGTGATCCATATAGATAATGAATAACAGAGGGGATAATGTACATCCTTGTCTCACACCAAATTTAACATTAAACCATCTTCCTGTACTTCCTTCAATTCTAACTGCTGACTTACAACTCAAATAAAGACTAAGTATTGCTTGATATAATGCCCCCCATTGACACCATATAACTGCAGCGTATTGAATAGCTTCTCTCTTGGCACTTTGTCATATGCCTTTTCCAGATCGACAAAACTTAAATACAGATCTTTGTTATATTCCCATGCTTTCTCGACTATTTGTCGTAAAGTGAAGATCTGATCCTGACAGCCTCTATTTGGCCTGAATCCAGCTTGTTCTTCACCAAGCTTTTCTTCCACAATTCTTCTCAACCGTTTCTCAAGTATACTTGCATAGATCTTGCCAGGAACACTCAGTAGGGAAATACCTCTGTAATTCTCACATGCAGTTTTATTTCCCTTTTTATATATGGGTACTATGAGAGCTCTACTCCAATCATCGGGAATTCGTCCCTCTGTCCAGGCTTTCTGAACTATGCAGTGCAGCCACTGTAAGACTCTTATACCACCATACTTCAGTATTTCTGGTTGAATATCATCTACTCCTGCTGCCTTTCCACATTTCAAGCCTTTGATGGCTTTTTCTACTTCAAGTATGGATATGTATTCCTGACTGCATGCCTGGTCAGTGTTTTTTACCACTGTGCTGTCATCACTGCTTGTTTCATTTAGCTACTAAATGAGACAAGCAGACTTTTCTTATTCCTAGCCTCTTCTCTCCATGTGAATTAGTGCACATTTTTATGTTGGAACATGTTAGTAATAACCAGTCTATGTCCTGAGCAGAAATCCAACAGATATTTGCCATTATTATTAGCTTTGCTCTTTTCTCCAAATTTTCCCAAAATATTTTTTGTATGTCTCACAATCATTTCCTACTCTGCTATTTAGATCCCCAACAAGGACCAACTTTTCCTTTTTCATTGTGTCAGTTTCTTTTTCTAAAGCCTCAAAAAATTCCTCCACTTCTACCTTAGTAGAACCTTCTGTGGGACCATAGGCACAAATAAGTCTCATTGTCCAGTTCCCCATTCTCATATTTGCCCACATTACTCTACTTGAGACTGACTGCCATTCAAGAAGATTAGCCTCGTATTTTGTGTTGAATACTATGGCTACTCCTTTTCCTTGATTGTCATTGCCTGAATATAACATTTTGTGTTTATTGCTCAGAAAGATCTCACCAGTTTTGGTCTTTTTTGTTTCAGTCACCCCTATTATGTCGATCTGGTACTTATCTAATTCCTCAGCTAGCTCCATTTCTTTGCCATTCAGGCTTCTTACGTTGATAGTACCGATCTTTAACTCTGGTGATGTTGAGTTGGGGTTTATTTTCAGAAAACATGAATAGCCTTCTCAGCCTACAAAAAAATTTGGCTACATTTTTCCATCTGAAAAAATCTGAAAATCCCAAACATATGGAAGGTATATATTTGACCTTCCTCACGAAGAACAACTATAAACAGGACTGTAGAAAATCCAGTATTGTAAATCAAAAATAAGAATTGTAATACTAAAAATAGGACACCAATTGTTTCTGAAAGAAAACCATCTAAAAGAATGTTTATTCCTGTCATTGTAAAATAGAATTTAACATGATGTAATTTATAATTTTTTTTTCTCCCACCAGAGGTCACGCCAGTAGAATAACATGTGATCAAATTATTGTTTCTCTAGCTTACAGTTAATGATGTAACTCAGCTTGTCCTGTATATTTATGTACGCTCCAGATGATGATCTTGATGTGAAGATCGAAACGTCGGGATAATAAAAAGTTTTTTGTTTTTTTTAACACTGTTGTAAATTCCATAAAAATTTTAAAATGAATGCTGATCACCATGTAACCCTAAAAGAAAGGTTTTTTAATCCTTTTTCCCAATACGCAAACAAACAAACAAAAAAAAAAACTTAGCTTATAAAATTGTTTGGCATCTTTAACATAATATATACCCAAGGTATAAAAAAAAAATAATAAAAAAAATAACTATATTAACTGCATTGTCAAAATCTGTTGAATTGTACTTCTATCTTTCCTTGCTCATCAGCAAGGAATGCTTCCAATTGTGTTCTCAATCTTTCTGTCAGTATCATCATCTTACCAAGGTGACTTGTCAAAGCAATTGTTCTATAATTTTTACATTCTAGCTTATTTCCTTTCTTGTATAATGTCACTAATATCGATTTCATTACTCCTTTCACTCTTAGATTCAAAATTTTTTCTTTGTCCACACTTTTATCTTTTCTCTTCTAACACTATTCTGTACCTTCTTATTTGTGCTTCACTTATTCTTGCTGTGTCTCTTTGTTTCTGATGATGGGGTTTATATTTTTCTTTTTAGTTTCAACTTGATATTCCGAAACCTCAATACTGTTTATTATAATATTTAGCAGAACTGACAACGACAACAAGCAATAATTCATTTAAAATTAAGTTAATATGTTAAAAAAATAACATTTTTCTTTACAATGAGCAAGTCTCGGTAAATCATTACTGAAAACTCTCTAAATTATTTAATTAATTCTAAGATTCAGACCAGTAAACCTAATTAGTACTAAATGAGTTCAGCACTCTTATTAACCATGCTACTATTTCATGGTTTGTTTTCCAAACCTGTACAATGGATCAATGTCCTCTCTTCAGAGTTCCACATTAATGCTAGAGTACTTAGGACTACGCACTTTTGCCCAGACTTCTTATACATAAAAGATATTCTTCCTAATCTCAAATCCTATACAGTTTTGCTGATGGTAGTTCACTATATTCTTCATTTGAAGAAATATTTAGTGCTCAAATGATCCAAGGTTTAAGATCTTCCATAACTGGTGTCTTAAAGATTGATCTCCTTGCCATTCTTCAGTGAGGTGAGGATATTCTTTTCATTTTTTAATGTTGCTGAAGAAGAGCTCTTATTTCTCAAAAAAGGTCTTCATTCACCTCTCCTTATCTTCGTTGTCAAACAGGATTATATTTCCCATCTTTGGCTGATCAAAACAATTTTTATTTTATGTATGAAAGATTTCACTTCCTCTCATTTTACTAATACTCAGATCACCAGGTAGGATCATGTTTTTCTGCTTTGGCTGCTTTACATTTCTGGGCTTTCTGGCACAAAAACATTGCATCAGTCTGAGGAAACATCAATAGCCTCCTCAGCCTACAAAAAAATTTGGCTAAATTTTTCCATTCATGAAAATACTTGCTTGTACAACTTTTTAACACTACAGAAATCTCAAATTCTTCAAACTTTAGAATATTGTTATTACCTTTGGAGTGGTACACAACACTCCCTAAACATACTTGATACTATATAGAAGATGAAGAATTCAATGTATCAAACAGATGAGTCTTCTCTCACATAGCCATTACAAATCCCTTTAAGTGATTCTGTTTCCACCTACAATTATCATGGGTGCAGTTCCTCTAAGAATATAAACATAAGCAGCTACTAATCAGCATACACAGAATTCCCCTTCAAATTAACTTTTCATTTTACCCACCCACTTTGTTCTTTTTGAGCAGAATTCAATCAACAGCTGTTAAACAGAAGTTCCTTCTCAAATACTGGTCCCCACAGATGGCACTACTATGCTATTGGTGCAGTTCATGAATGCATTTCATTCGGTAAGTGAATTGCAGTGGTATGTTGTGAACTTACTCTTTCTCCGAGTTCATGCAAATAGGTGATTGTCAAATTTCATCGATTAAAGTGAGATTTTACTTAGTGGAGATTTTAGTTTTTAATTTTATTTTTCTAACTTCGCACTGAAAACAGTGGTACATACTATGGTCACACATGTGGGATCAGAAGAGGCCTAGGCCTCAACAATATCCTGTGCTATCCAATTCAGACATGGGGGGAGGGGGGGGGGGATTCAAGACATCACTCTCTGTTAAGTCCTCCATGCTGCTGGTGTGCCCTGCAAGGAACACAAAAAGAGTGTCTTAAAATCAGCCCAAGAGAGTCCAAAGCTTAGCAAGTCCATATATAACTTCACTGACACCATACACCTTTAAAGGATATAGTTAAAAAGGTAAATTTTGGTCTAATGTAGTAGTCTTCCTGAAGCAGCCATACCAACTTTCAGTTTGCAGCACAGTAGGCAGCTTTTTAATGATGGAGGGTAGTGAGCAGTCACCAAGTACTCACAGCTTGTATGTCAATAATAAATAACTCATCTCCTCTATTTACTACAAGGTCAGGCTTCTTTAATCCAATCTTTAGTCCTATAGTTGAATTCTACTGCAGTTATCAAACCTTTATTCTTCAGCCTATTTTCTGTAACCCTCAGTATTGCAATGTGTTTTCTGACATGTACTCCATGAGTATGATAACATTGAGCAACACAAGTCAGAGCTTCTATACTCTGGCAGCCTGCTCTGCAGTTCTTATCGCTTTTTCCCTGAGCTGTAAAAGCTAAAGTCAGCAGAGCACCGATTCTTGTCCTAATTAAATCTATATATTCAAAACAAGGCAGGAAGCGGGTCCCATTCTTGATCCATTGATGCTGAGAGAGAGAACTTGTTTAGATTCTTGTAGTGAAGCTACATCAACTGAACGATATGTTAAAACCATAAATAATGTATTTACAGGTCATATTCTCGTGTAGTGACATCATATAGTCACTGTTAGACTTCCTGTGTAATATACATTGACTATCACATGATGATGATATACTGGCAACTTTTAAATGTGTTGAACCAAAAAAATGGTGATGACATGGGTGTAGTTAACTAAGCTTCAAACTAGAGTTATGGATTATGGTACAAGAGTGAAGTATACTGATCGCAGCAGTGAAAAAGTTAGAAAGGAATTTGTTTAATAAATATTCAAGTAACATTAACTGATTTACCCAGTGAGTGTTCACAAGTATTATTATTATTACAGCAATTGATCTGAAGTCAACAACACCTACATACAAATGGCCTAGTTGTGATACCTCACATGCAAATTATTTTTTGCTTACACTTGGATAAATGATTATACAAGATAATGATTTCTTGTTACAAGTTACTAATAATGCTTTACAAGCATTATTAGTGCATGCTGTGAATTTTTACCATCTAAGTGGAATAATGAATCTTGATAACTATGCTGTTTCACTAGACCACGGTACTGAGTTTTGTTATAGTTATGTTGAAAGCCATTTGCCAAAAACTGCTCACTAGCATTTCTGCTTAGTGTTGGCCAATGAGTGAAAACAACTTAGTGACCTTTATGCTATTAAAATAGCCCTCTTATCACCCATAAGAAAGATCCAACTTCACTTTCCCTCTCTCTCTTTTTTTAATAATCTTCCATCCTTTAAGATCAGTTTTTCCTTCTTGGGCTAACTTTCACAATCTATTTATCCTAGCATCATCAATAGCTTCCTCAGCCTCTATACAATTTGCATTCATTTTCATTCAAAACACTTTCACTCCAGCTCAACCTCCTAATACTAAATCTCAAATTCAACCACCATTAGAATACTTTTCTCACATACTCAATCTTTTAAAGAACATTGTCAGCAGATTACTTCTTTCTCCTTAATCACTTGCCTTGTTCAAACATGCCACTATTGTGTTATAGCTCATAAGAGCTCTATGTGTGAGATCAACATATTACAAAAAACATCAGTATATTGCTTTCCAGCAGTTTTGGAGCATCTTAGTAAGCAATTTTGTGAAATTGCTTAGTAAGATAACGAAAGATATGCGTTATCTAGAACGCCGGGTGCCACCCAGGTCCTTCTGATCAAAGAATTTCTCTAGTTTACCAATATCTTGTAGCATTTGTTATATTTTAGAAATTAAACTTAGCGGCATTTTCCTCTCACTGTACTGATTTATGCTATCCACTTTGTCTCTTCAAAAGAAAAACAAAGAGAACAAATTCATATCTTCAAGCCTACTACAGGTCCAATTATAATTGGAGTGATTCACTCATAACCTTCCTAAGAATTCTTGATGGTAAACAGAAGAGGGCAATCTGTCTAATTGGTGATGTCTCTCTCTCTCGCAGACTACCTCCAGTCACTTTCCCCATAGGTGCATTGTTTCTGCATAATGCTTAAGGTACTTTCAAGGTGTTGCTCTGAACTGAGTAAAATCTGGGTTCCATAAACCATAACCATGAATCAAGACTTGCATAACACTGATACTTCAAATATTTACAAATTAAACTTCCTAAAATCCACCCCAACTCGACATCATTGTTCAAGATCGGTACTATTAACATAAGAAGCCTGAATGGCAAAGAAATTAAGCTAGCTGAGGAACTGGATAAGTACCAGATCAACATAATAGGAGTGACTGAAAAGCTAAACAAAAAAGGCAAAAACTGGTGAGATATTTCTGAGCAATAAATACAAAATGTTATATTCAGGCAATGACAAGGAAAAGGAATAGATATAGTATTCAATACTAATTACGAGGCTAATCTTCTTGAATAGCAGGCAGTCTCAACTAGAGTGATGTTGACAAATAATATTATTATTAGACACCTCCAGGGAGTCCAAAGACTCGTCAAGGGGGGTCACTTGCTCTACAACACTGTCTCCGCCACTCAATCCACAAATTGACCACAACTACACCAACGCCATCGACCATCACTAGTATTTTCACAGACAATCACAAACATTCATGCCCAGGGCAGGATTCGAACCTGCAGCCTTTTGGCTGGAGAGAGGATATGCTAGTCACTCAGCGAGCTAGGCTGGCATATGAGAATAGGGAAATGGACAATGAGACTGAATTGTGCCTATTGTCCCACAGAAGATTCTACTAAGTTAGAAGTAGAGTAATTTTCTGAAGCTTTAGAGAAAGCAGCTGACACAATGAAAAAGGAAAAGTTGGTCCTTGTTGGGGATCTAAATAGCAGAGTAGAAAATGATTGTCAGACATACAAAAATATTTTGGGATAACATGGAGAAAAGAGCAAAGCTAATAATAATGGCAAATAACTGTTGCATTTCTAGTCAGGACATGGACTGGTGATTATTAACACAATGTTACAACATAAAAATGTGAACAAATTCACATGGAGAGAAGAGGCAATGGATAAGAAAAGTCTCATTGACTATCTTATTGTGGATAGTGATGTTTTCAACCTGGTGCAGGACACTAGAGTGTACAGAGGATTTGAAATTGGAAGTGACCACCATTTAATCTTGAGCAGGATCAAATTGAATTTCATACTGAAAAGAAGAACATGTAAGAAAGTTTTAAAACGAATAACAGTCGAGCAGCTCTTACTTGTGAACTAGACTGAAATACACAAATATTATTCAAGAAAAAATGAAAGAGTTTGAGAACAGGAACTAAACTTTGGAGATTCAGTGGCAAACACCCTGAAGATAACACTGATTGTTTCAGCCAGAGAAGCATGTGGTGAGGTTGTCTGCAAGGATAGAAAAATCAGAACTCCATGGAGGACACAGGAAGTTAAAGAGGCAGTAAAAGAAAAGAAGAAGGCATATCAAACGATCCCGGAAAATAAGTCAGCTTGTGCTCTTAGAGAATAGAGAGACAAATGTAAGAAAACTAAATAACAGTCGAGCAGCTCTTACTTGTGAACTAGACTGAAATACACAAATATTATTCAAGAAAAAATGAAAGAGTTTGAGAACAGGAACTAAACTTTGGAGATTCAGTGGCAAACACCCTGAAGAAAACACTGATTGTTTCAGCCAGAGAAGCATGTGGTGAGGTTGTCTGCAAGGATAGAAAAATCAGAACTCCATGGAGGACACAGGAAGTTAAAGAGGCAGTAAAAGAAAAGAAGAAGGCATATCAAACGTTCCCGGAAAATAAGTCAGCTTGTGCTCTTAGAGAATAGAGAGACAAATGTAAGAAAACTAAATATTATGTAAAACTAGCTAAAAAGTCATGGAAGGACTTTCTTAAGAACATCATCATCAAATTCCTGACATGTACCCTCAAAGGGTGTACAGGATATGATAGAACTACATGAAAAATTTACATCATTACTAACTTCCTATCTACAATTTTCCTCCAAATCAGTCTATTACTTGTCAAGACGCCAATATTATCATTATCAGATCTTATATTTCTATCGTCTAAGGCACACTGTTCCGTATCAATCTAACTATATCTTGGTCTTCCTCTAGATTGTTTTCCTGCCAACCTGGCAGAGAACACTTGTTTTGTTAATCTTTCCTCGCCCATTCTGTTTAAGTGACCATACCACCTGAGATTAGCTCTGCTAATGCATTCCTGGATGCCGACAATGTCAAGTTCTTTCCTAATACCCTCGTTTTTAATGATATTGCCATTGATGCCATCTGTTCATGCCTCTAATCTTTCTCAGGACTCTCATATCTGCGGTCTCTAGTCTTTGGTCAAGTGTTTTACTTCTGACCCAGCTCTCGGATCCGTAAGTTAAAACTGATTTGAACAATGACTTGTATACAGCTAATTTAGTGTTCCGACTAATTTCTCGAATGGCAGTCAGTCTCAAGTAGAGTAATGTGGGCAAATATGAGAATGGGGAACTGGACAATGAGACTTATTTGTGCCTATGGTCCCACAGAAGGTTCTACTAAGGTAGAAGTGGAGGAATTTTTTGACACTTCAGAAAAAGCAACTGACACAATGAAAAAGGAAAAGTTGGTCCTTGTTGGGGAGCTAAATAGCAGAGTAGGAAATGATTGTGAGACATATAAAAATATTTTGGGAAAATTTGGAGAAAAGAGCAAAGCTAATAATAATGGCAAATATCTGTTGGATTTCTGCTCAGGACATGGACTGGTTATTACTAACACCATGTTCCAACATAAAAATGTGCACAAATTCACATGGAGAGAAGAGGCTAGGAATAAGAAAAGTCTCATTGACTATGTTATTGTTGATAGTGATGTTTTCTCCCTGGTGCAGAACGCCAGAGTGTACAGAGGATTTGAAATTGGAAGCGATCACTATTTAGTCTTGAGCAGGATAAAATTGAATTTCATATTGAAAAGAATAACATGTAAGAAAGTTTTAAAGCGAATAAAACTTGAGCATCTCTCAGATGTGAACTGTAGACTAAAATACAGAAAGATTATTGAAAAGAAAATGAAAGAGTTTGAGAACAGGAATCAAACCTTGGAGATTCAGTGGCAAACTCTGAAGAAAATATTGATTGATTCTGCCAGAGAGGCATGTGGCGAGGTTGTGTGCAAGGATAAAAAAAATCAGAACTCCCTGGTGGACACAGGAAGTTAAAGAGGCAGTGAAGGAAAAGAAGAAAGCATATCAAAAGTTCCTGGCAAATAAGTCAGCTTTTACTCTTACAGAATACAGAGACAAATGTAAGAAAGCTAAACAGTGTGTAAAACTAGCTAAACAAAAGTGATGGGAGGACTTTGGCAAGAATATAGAAAATAAATATCAAGAAGGTGGCAAAATATTCTGGAGGTTGTTGAAGAAGCTTAAGAATGGAGGAAAGAGTGCTGTAAAAGGAATTAGAGATGATAAAGGTGAAATGAAAACAGGAGAAAAAGATATCCTTGAAGTATGGAGTAATTACTTTGAAAAACTGCTAAATGAAACAAGCAGTGATGACAGCACAGTGATAAAAAACACTGACCAGGCATGCAGTCAGGAATTCATATCCATACTTGAAGTACAAAAAGCCATCAAAGGCTTGAAATGTGGAAAGGCAGCAGGAGTAGATGATATTCGACCAGAAATGCTGAAGTATGGTGGTATAAGAGTCTTACAGTGGCTGCACTGCATAGTTCAGAAAGCCTGGACAGAGGGACGAATTCCCGATGATTGGAGTAGAGTTCTCATAGTTCCCATATATAAAAAGGGAAATCAAACTGAATGTGAGAATTACAGAGGTATTTCCCTACTGAGTGTTCCTGGCAAGATCTATGCAAGTATACTTGAGAAACGGTTGAGAAGAATTGTGGAAGAAAAGCTTGGTGAAGAAGAAGCTGGATTCAGGCCAAATAGAGACTGTCAGGATCAGATCTTCACTTTACGACAAATAGTCGAGAAAGCATGGGAATATAACAAAGATCTGTATTTAAGTTTTGTCAATTTGGAAAAGGCATATGACAAGGTGCCAAGAGAGAAGCTATTCAATATGCTGCAGTTATATGGTATCAATGGGGCATTATATCAAGCAATACTTAGTCTTTATTTGAGTTGTAAGTCAGCAGTTAGAATTGAAGGAAGTACAGGAAGATGGTTTAATGTTAAATCTGGTGTGAGACAAGGATGTACATTATCCCCTCTGTTATTCATTATCTATATGGATCACATTATGAAGGAAAGTGGTATTAAACCTGATATCAAAATTGGAGAATTTAATGTCAGCTCTTTGCTTTATGCGGATGATGTTATACTTCTAAATAAATCCGCTACAAGTCTGCAAGATTCTCTGACTAAATTGAATAGCTGTTGTAATAGATATGGTATGAAGGTCAGCAATAAAAAGACAAAGACAATGAAAATAGGCAAAATCATTAAAAATGTCAACTGTGTTGTGAATGGAGAACCCGTGGAACAAGTAAAACATTTCATTTACTTAGGCACGATTTTTACTGAAGATGGTAAATTAAATATAGAAATAGACAACAGAATCAGCAAAGCTGGTATGGTGGGAAGTCAATTGAATAAATTCATATGGAATAAGAGAGAAATTAGTCGGAACACTAAATTAGCTGTATACAAGACAGTGTTCAAACTAGTTTTAACTTATGGATCTGAGAACTGGGTCAGAAGTAAAACACTTGACCAAAGACTAGAGACCACAGATATGAGAGTCCTGAGAAAGATTATAGGCGTGAACAGATGGCATCAATGGCAATATCATATTAAAAATGAGGATATCAGGAAAGAACTTGACATTGTCAGCATCCAGGAATGCGTTAGCAGCGCTAATCTCAGGTGGTATAGTCACCTAAATAGAATGGGAGAGGAAAGATTAGCAAAACAAGTGTTCTCTGCCAGGTTGGCAGGAATACTACCCAGAGGAAGACCAAGATATAGGTGGATTGATATGGTACAAAGTGCCTTAGACAAGAGAAATATAAGATCTGATAATGTTGGAGTCTTGACAAGTAACAGACTGATTTGGAAGAAAATTGTAGATAGGAAGTTAGTAATGATGTAAATTTTTCATGTAGTACTGTCATATCCTGTACACCCCTTGAGAGTACATGGTAGGAATTTGATGATGATGACTAATTTCTCTCTTATTCCATATGAATTTATTCAATTGACTTCTTACCATACCAGCTTTGTTGATTCTGTTGTCTATTTCCATATTTAATTTACCATCTTCACTAAAAATCGTGCCTAAGTAGCCGAAATGTTTTACTCGTTCCACAGGTTCCCAGTTCACAACACAATTGACATTTTCGACAATTCTACCTATTTTCATTGTCTTTGTCTTTTTAATGCTGACCTTCATACCATATCTATTACAACAGTTATTCAATTTAGTCAGGGACTCTTGCAAACTTGTAGCGGATTTATTTAGAAGTATAACATCGTCTGCATAAAGCAAAGAGCTGACATTAACATCTCCAATTTTGATATCATGTTTAACACTACTTTCCTTCATAATGTGATTCATATAGATAATGAATAACAGAGGGGATAATGTACATCCTTGTCTCACACCAGATTTAACATTAAACTATCTTCCTGTACTTCCTTCAATTCTAACTGCCGACTTACAACTCAAATACAGACTAAGTATTGCTTGATATAATGCCCCATTGACACCATATAACTGCAGCGTATTGAATAGCTTCTCTCTTGTCACCTTGTCATTTGCCTTTTCCAGATCGACAAAACTTAAATACAGACCTTTTTTATATTCCCATGCTTTCTCAACTATTTGTTGTAAAGTGAAGATCTGATCCTGACAGCCTCTATTTGGCCTGAATCCAGATTGTTCTTCACCAAGCTTTTCTTCCACAATTCTTCGCAACCGTTTCTCAAGTATGCTTGCATAGATCTTGCCAGGAACACTCAGTAGGGAAATACCCCTGTAATTCTCACATTCAGTTTTATTTCCCTTTTTATATATGGGTACTATTAGAGCTCTACTGCAATCATCAGGAATTCATCCCTTTGTCCAGGCTTTCTGAACTATGCAGTGCAGCCACTGTAAGACGTTTATACCACTATACTTCAGCATTTCTGGTTGAATATCATCTACTCCTGCTGCCTTTCAACATTTCAACCCTTTGATGGCTTTTTCTATTTCAAGTATGGATATGTATTCCTGACTCTATGCCTGTTGAGTGTTTTTTACCACTGTGCTATCACTGCTTGTTTCATTTAGCAATTTTTCGAAGTAATTACTCCATACTTCAAGGATATCTTTTTCTCGTGTTTTCATGTAACGTTTATCATCTCTAACTCCTTTTATGAACCATTTCTATGCTTCTTCAACAACCTCAGAATATCTTACCACCTTCTTGATATTTATTTTCTATGTTCTTGCCAAAGTTCACCCATGACTTTTGTTTAGCCTAGTTTTACACAGTGTTTAGCTTTCTTATATTTGTCTCTGTATTCTCTAAGAGCACAAGCTGACTTATTTGCCAGGAACTTTTGATATGCTTTCTTCTTTTCCTTCACTGCCTCTTTAACTTTTTGTGTCCACCATGGAGTTCTGATTTTTCTATCCTTGCAGACAACCTCACCACACGCCTCTCTGGCTCAATCAATCAGGGTTTTCTTGAAGGCTTGCCACTGAATCACCAAGGTTTGGTTCCTGTTCTCAAACTCTTTCATTTTTTCTTCAATAATCTTTGTGTATTTTAGTCTACAGTTCACATCTGAGAGCTGCTCGACTTTTATTCGCTTTAAAACTTTATTACATGTTATTCTTTTCAATACGAAATTCAATTTTATTCTGCACAAGACTAAATAGTGATTGCTTTCAATTTTAAAAATCCTGTACACTCTGGTGTCCTGCACCAGGAGAAAACATCACTATCAACAATAACATAGTCAATGAGACTTTTCTTATCCATTGCCTCTTCTCTCCATGTGAATTAGTGCACATTTTTATGTTGGAACATGGTGTTAGTAATAACCAGTCCATGTCCTGAGCAGAAATCCAACAAGTATTTGCCATTATTATTGGCTTTGCTCTTGTCTCTAAATTTTCCCAAAATATTTTTGTATGTCTGACAATCATTTCCTACTCTGCTATTTAGATCCCCATAAGAATATAGAAATTAATATCAAGAAGGTGGCAAGATATTCTAGATTTCCTCCATTTCTGAAGAAGCTCAGAAATGGAGGAAAGAGTGCTGTAAAAGGAATTAGAGATAATAAAGGTGACCTGAAAACAGGAGAAAAAGATATCCTTGAAGTATGAAGCAATTACTTCGAAAAATTGCTAAATGAAACAAGCAGTGATAGCACTGTCGTAAAAAACACTCAACAGGCATACATATCCATACTTGAAGTAGAAAATGCCATCAAACTTGAAATGTGGAAAGGCAGCAGGAATAGATGATATTAGACTAGAAATGCTGAAGTATGGAGGTATAAAAGTCTTACAGTGGCTGCATTTCATAGTTCATAAGGCCTGGACAGAGGGATGAATTCCCGATGATTGGAGTAGAGCTCTGATAGTATATATAAAAAGGGAAATAAAACTGAATGTGAGAATTATAGAGTTATTTCATTACTGAGTGTTCCTGGTAAGATATATGCAAGTATACTTGAGAAACATTTGAAAAGGATTTTGGAAGAGAAGCCTGGTGAAGAACAAGTTGGGTTCAGGCCAAACAGAGGCTGTCAGGATTAGATTTTCACTTTACAACAGATAGTTGAGAAATCATGGGAATATAAAAAAGGTCTGTTAAGTTTTGTAGATCTGGAAAAGGCATATCACAAGATGCCAAGAGAGAAGTTATTTAAAATGCTACAGTTGTATGGTATCAATGGGGCATTATATCAAGCAATACTTAGTCTTTATTTGAGTTATAAGTCAGCAGTTAGAATTGAAGGAAGTACAGGAAGATGGTTTAATGTTAAATCTAGTGTCAGACAAGGATGTACATTGTCTCCTCTGTTGTTCATTATGTGGATCGCATTGTGGGGTAGAGTGGTATTGGGCCTAATATCGGGATTGGAGATGTTAATCTCGGCTCTTTGCTTTATGCAGATTATGTTGTACTTCTAAATAAATCTGCTACAGGTCTGAAAGATTCCCTGACTAAATTGAATAACTGTTGTAATAGATATGGTATGAAGGTCAACATTAAAAAGACAAAAACATTGAAATTATTAACTGCATTGTTAATGGAGAACTTATAGAACAAGTAAAACATTCCAGCTGCTTAGGCAAGATTTTTAGTGAAGATGGTAAATTAAGTATGGAAATAGACAACAGAATCAACAAAGCTGGTATGGTAGGAAGTCAAATGAATAAATTTATATGGAATAAGAGAAATTAGCTAAACACTAAATTAGCTGTATACAAAACAGAACGGCAAGTTCTGACACAGCTCTCAGAACTTGCAGATCTGAGAGTTGTGTCAGAAGCAACACACTTGAGTAAAGACTAGAGACTGCAGATATGAAAGTCCTGAGAAAGATTAGGGGACATGAACAGACGACATCAATGGCAATGTCATATTAAAACGAGGATATTAGAAAAGAACTTAACATTGTCAGCATCCAGGACTGCATTAGCAGAGTTAATCTCAGGTGGTATGGACACTTAAAACAGAATGGGAGAGGAAAGATTAGTAAAACAAGTTGTCTCTGCAGGTTGGCAGGAAAAAGACCCAGAGGAAGACCAAGATATAGGTGGATTGATACAGTAAAAAGTACCTTAGAAGACCGAAATATAAGATCTGATAATATTGTAGCCTTGACAAGTAACAGACTGATTTGGTGGTAAATTTCACCATGCTGTCTAATTGTGCTTTCTAAAGGAAGTTTCTTACTCCATGTGCACATACACAAAACAGAATACTCTGATTTTTGGCTGATCTGTATTTGAGATCACTCAAATCTGTTTTGATGTAATGATGTAAATTTTTCATGCAGTACTATCATATCCTGTATACCCCTCGAGAGTATATACCAGGAATTTGATGAAGACGACAAATTAAACTTTAGCATTCTTTATACTTCACTTTATTAAACTCATGTGCATTAATCATCAATGACTACATCTATAATTTGTATAAGAGATGATTGGATGAATCTTGTTTATAGTGATGTGGATGGTAGGTGGGGCATTAGGCAGAAACTAAGGGGGGAGGAGAATCATCTGATATCACTGTTCAGCAGAAAACAGGTAGGAGGAGTAACTGAAGAAAGTAGAATCTGTGAACTCACCTTCCTTAATTCTGACATGACCAAGCATCCAAAATCCACATCTTTATAAAAGAATTGTAGAGTACTGAATGTGGAATGTAAACAAAAGGACAAATGGTCTGTAAAGAACAAAAAAAAAAATTCAGTGACTGTAAATCATACTTCTTTGGTAGCAGTGTTCAAATGCAAGCAATATGGTATGAACTGCATTCTGAAGGGATGTGCCTAGAGAAAAAATGGTCAAGAAAAGGAGCAACAGATTTGAGTGATCTCAAATACAGATCAGTTGAAAATCAGAGTATTCTGTTCTGTGTATGTGCACATGGAGTAAGAAACTTCCTTTAGAAAGCAATTAGACAGCATGGTGAAATACAAAACTGTTCAAATGGAAAGATATTTTCCATGGGCAACATTGCGTAAAATAAAACTCAGATTTTGTGTCTCTGATTCCATATATCAAAAGGTGTACATGATAATCTGATGTGTTATATCGAACTCTTTGCTTAAGGAAAATATGCTAGTCCACCATAAGATGGTCATGCAAGAGATTTATTTTTAGAGCATAGTTAAGGACAACTGCTTCCAATGAGGTGAGAAATCAAGTTCAAGCTTCAACATAAAGAATAAGTGATATGCAGAATGCACTGGTAACTATTCACTATGAACGCTCATTAAATGTGGTCTTGCATATATTCACATATCGGCATATGCTTATGATGATCCATAATCAAGCTTTGAGCAGACAAGCACATAGTATGATTTGTATCTCATAGTGGAAAATAGGGTATAAAAGATGTTCAAGTGATCTCTGTTTTTTTTTTCCCCCTCTTAATTGACAAATATAAGGAATGAAAGCTTCATGTCAAGAAGGGTTGCTACTGGGATAAATGATTTCTTTCAGCCAACTGGATCAGGGTGAAGATTTTTTGGAAGAGTGTACACACTCTTTTTTCTGTAAACCTAAACCCATTATTGAGTGCCCACAAAGTCAGATGATTAACTTGTTGCAGTTCTCTATCAATTATCCTCATGTTACAGGAATGACTAATGAAAAAAAAAAAAAAAACACATAAGAAACTGAGCTTCCTTTGATTAAAACTTGGGAACTTATTTTGTGCAATAAACATACTTAAGCTTTCATTTAAAATGAAAATGACCAAGATTAGCTAAGTAGATTTCTGAGAATACAATGGCAAAATTTCAAAAGTAATTAAGTATATATAAAATTTACTTTATTTAATATATTTGTACATTTAATTATGCTTACCTTTACCAACATAAGAAATGATACCACAGCAAAGAAAGTGTGAAGAGCTGCCAGAATGAATAAAAGTATAGCAACAGCACTATTTGAGTTGATATAAGTGACAGCCATGATGAAGCCACTGAAAAAAACAAAACAAAACAAAAATGCTATATCTTCATTTTTAAGATCTGAAATGAAATATGGAAATCTGAAATCACTTTTGCATTAAGGGAGTTTTATACAATATAACATTGAATATGTTTGTCAAAGCTTGAAGAGAACCATCAACAAATATGAAAATGTGATTCACAAGATCATAGAGAAACATTTTCTTCCTCCTTTCCAGGCTTATAGGCCAAGTGGCCTGTTCCAGACTCAATTCCATCTTTTTAAGGGTCTTCCTCTGCATCGAGTACCTTTTGGGTGGTAATTTAGAATTGTTTAGGTATTCTGCTTCTATTCATTCTTAGTATGTGTTCTTTCCATTTTTCTCTATAGCAAATCACTGTTTCATTTAGGGAGGGTGTAATTCTAAGTTTTTTTCTGATTTCACTGCTTTTCATTTTGTCCATTATTGCGACTCCTTCAGTTCTGTGCAGAAATTTCATTTCGGATGATTCAATTCTTCTTTCATCTGCTTTTTTTTATTGTCCATATCTCACTGCCATGCAGCCATTTTGAAACGAAAATCAATACATCATTTATAAGGAATAATTCTATGCAAAATATTTAGTTTAATCAAATAGTTTCTTCTATTTAAACTACAAAAATGCTGGGATAATTACCCATATATAGCTTTTATTTGATGTCTTTCTTAAAACTGATAATGGAAAGCTTTGATAATGACAATGACAGAATAAATGTGATAGGAGATATAGAAAATGAAACAAACAAGCCTTTTTTTCTGACATTGAAAAAATATGACCAACTTGGTGGGACACTTAAATCCTAATTAACATTCATGTTTATAGTGCAATATACTAAATTGATCATTTACTATAGCAAAGTTGATATTTTACTATAGAGATTTCAAATACTCTGAAAACTTTCAAACCAGTAAAAAATTAGATAAAATAGTTATTTATAATTCACTGAAATATTACTTAATATAAATTTTTGATAGTAAAAAAAGTTCTCAATTGGAAAGCAAGTAATGCAATTTAACATCATTTGTTATTCATAAAAAACAACAACAACACAACTCATTTCTGTAACTGAAGCACAATGATACATAGAATGGTATCTTGCAAGAATAGCTGATAATTATTTCAATAAATATTTGAAAACATTGCTAATTTATAGATATTTAGCATAATGATTTTCAATACAAGCATTTGAAAATAGTGCAAAAATAATTTGTGTAATATCATGACATGAAAGAAATATTTTCTCATTTTTCTGTACTGATTTGAAAAATAAATGACAGCAAATTTACCATTACTAAATAAATTCATTGATAGGCTGATCTCTTGTCACATTTCAGAACATATATTTATTTTCACACACACAAAATTGGTTTTCTCTTTGAGAACAGACAATAAATGAACTGTACAGCAAACCTATGATGAAAATTCATAGTAAAATTATATACTTTAAGTCAAGTGACACAAAGGTCTCTCTGTTACAGTTAATCTGCTCATGGCTCTACAATTACCATTAAGGGATTACTGCAGAGAAGGGTAAATACATGATAAAAGACAGACAGTCACTCATGTTTTGATCTTCAAAAATTGCTAACATGGTTTGTGTATTTCATCCACTTCAGCCAAAATGCTAATGGAAAGCAAATGGTTTACATTTTGGAATTCAGTCATATCAGAAGTGTTATCCTAGTTTTGAAGATGCTATAATAGGAAAGAATTTTGTTGACAGTTCTATTTAAGAGATTATGGTGAACAACTTACTATCAAGCAAGTGGGAAGGCTTATGTGTTCATCACACATGTCGATTAATTTTAACAGTACAGATGAGAACACAGACTGATAAGAAAATAACTATTTATTAACTTATTGCTGATATTTTGGTAGTATTCTATCCAGCATCTTCTGAGCACAAAAAATAGTTTGTCACAGTATGCGAGACAACAATCTGGTATAACAACGGGACTAGTTTGAACAATTATAACATACAACACAAAGACTAAAGTCCTAATTAGGTACCATCTATGTTAAAAAAAAGAAAGAGAGAAAGCAGGTATATTAATTTGGTCTTAAGATGACTGTCTCCCAAATCTTTGGCAAATTTATACAGCCATACTTGCTGAGGCTTGGAGTATGTTTTAAGGCTTCTGTTGATCCCAGAAACAACCTCTATGACTTATAAAAGCTTCTATGCAGCACCTTTGTTTTTTTTTCCAATTGATCCTGTGTGCAGGGATATCTAAAGCATGGTCTGCTAGACCTGACTTGCCACAAATATAGTGCCAGATGTATTTTTTATGTTCATTGAGGCAGATGTCCACAGTTCTTCCTATCTGTCCAAAGTAAGATAGATCACACGAACAGGGCACTTCATTACTCCTAGATGTGATAAAGGAGAGATTCTGTCCTTGGGTGAAGGGATGAGAGTTGCCAATTTCATATATGGTTTAACTGTTACTATCCCATAAACATCAACTACAAACCATATTTAATCTGCACGTGAAATTGGCAACTCTCATCTGTAACATATACATATTTACATAAAAAATATGTATATTATTTTCTTACAGACTCATTTACTGAATTAAATGCTGTTTTGATAAAGGCATCAAGTTTCATTTCTTTTAACTGTTGCAAAGCAACATTGTTGCATACAACAATGTTGCATGAGGATTCCTGCTATGTAAGTAGGATGACTGCAAGAGATGCTAAAGAAAATTTTTTTCTCCAATGACATGTCTCTTTTCATATCTATTGTTTGATTTTTTTTAATCAGTTATCAAGGATATGCATATTACTCTAACGGACTGCTTTTATTTAATACTATTTAAGGAAATAGTGTGTCAGAATAAATAAACTCTATTGTAATAAAGACTGGAGATTGCTAGAAACAAAAAAAAAAAAGGAGGGGAGGGGAGAAAATATAGTTTGGCTTCATTAAAGAAAAATACAAAACAAGTATCTAAGTAAAAAAATTAAATAAATTGTTTTTTTAATATTATCAAATTTTAACTTTATGTAAAATATTACCATGATCCAAAATTTGGAATGCCTACTGCATAGATCACTGACAGCACAAACTGGAAAAAGAACACGAAGAAGAACACCATAAAGTTGAAAGAACTGTCACTCCTGCATTTAAAAAATAAATAAACAAATAATGCTATAGGTTAATTTCAATATTGAATTTCTGTTCACAGGAATTCATTTTAATGAGTCTGAAATATTAATTACATATTCTACTTAAACAAAAATAATTTTTCTTTTCATATCCATTCAAGTATAAACAGATGTTGAGTTAAAAGTATTGTTTATAATTCACCTAGTGGTTGATTATCTCATGTTTACTAATGCCTGAAGCATCAGGAATAAAAAGGCAATGAATTTTTAGCATTAGTGAGACCTAGATAACAGTAGAGGATATCCTTTACAGAAAGAGAATGTAAAGTAATGGGTACAACATATTCAGGGAGGATAGACAGAATAGAAAGAGTGGGAAACTATTGCCAGTTATTGCAGAGGAATTAAATTCACTAGACAGAGATTCCTAATAGTGGGAGTAATACAGACAGCTAGTTCAATGCTGTTTAGTATAAGAAATGAATAGGGAAAAATATGTAGTTATATGCTGCTACAGTTCACAGTCATCTGCAGAGGAATGAACTGCATAAGCAGATAAACCTTGTGGACACAAGTAGAATGATCATTATGGATGGTTTCAACTATTAGAACATTTGAACAGCCTTCCTCATGAAATGTTCTCTGGTGCTACAATCTTCAAGCTTAATTTTTAATTATAAAAAAAAACAAAAAAAACTTCAAGCTGTTCTTGAGATCCAGTCTCTCTCTCGCTCTTTCTTAATCTCTTTCTATGCATGATATGAACTGAAATTGAAAGACTAGCCGGGCAGCAATCAAAGAGAAAGGAGAAGTGGGGAAGGATGGTTGTGTTCAAAATGTTTGTGGATAGTTTGATAAAATTGCAATTTTGATCTATAATCAAGACAGTAAGTAGTATATGTAGTATTGTGGTTGTTATTTTTGAGATGAAGAAAAAATATGAGCACTACATACAGTTCATTTTCACTATAACAAACCATTGATAAGTCCCAATTACAGCTCTGTAGCTGCAATGTTATGATAAACTATCAAAAAATCTCAGATAAAGTCTCATAGGTACAAAGCTATTTGAATGAAATTCATTAGAACAAAATTTATCCATTACAACAAACTATTCCTATAGTTCTTATAAGTTTGCTATAGCAAGAACTACTGTATGTGCTTCTAGATAAACTTATGCGTTGGTTATACATAACTAAATTTTTCAGGAAATGACAAGGTATACTAAAACATTAATTAAAAACTTTAATCAATACCTTCCTATATTTCAGCAATGTTACATTGCCATCTTCTGGGAAGATTAAAACCATGATATATGCATGCAGGCACGAACAACGAATAAATGAGGCTGAAGAAGACAACTAGTGTTGGTCCTAGAGTCCAAAAGGTGCCCCCCCCTAGTGGGCTAAATTGGGTTGTCTTGGCTGTTGGGCTAATATTTTAAGGATGCAAGCTTTCAAAATTTGGGTCGTTCTCATGCACCCAAATTTGTTGAGATTTGGAAAGATTTTTAGAGCTGAGGCCGATTCCAGGAACAATTTTTCATATTTATATCTGCTACGGTGTAGTAAAATGGCTTTCTTCCAGCATATTCTGTGGTGGGTATTAGTGCATAGCAAGTCCTGAGTGGCTGTATTGGTGAAACCAGAAATCTGAACATAATCTTTGTGTTCAGATATCCTGATATTAGCTGTCCTGCCTGTTTGGCCATAGTAGGACAGTTTACAGCTGCAAGGGAACTGGTATACTCCAGGTAAGTCTAGGGGAAGTGGCTGGTC